>NC_033641.1:549974-678260 GCF_001540865.1 Ananas comosus
ATATTTATAAAAAAATTATGTAATTTAGTCTATATACTAATATAAAATCTATTCGAATTTGAATTATATTGGAATTCAAATTCATCAAATTTTTATTTTTCATATATCAATTACTGCAATAATAAATTAATAATAATAATAAAATGAAACGACCAAAAGAGAATCTATACACCGTACACCACTGATGTCACACCACTGCCACGTGGGCCCACCATCACGAGGAATTCTACACTGTCACACTTGCACCACGTCATCAATAACAAGCCAATCATATTCCTTCTTTTCAAACAAAAGTACAATAAAAATACTTTTTTACAATCATGATGGAACATATATTCTTAAAAGCATTAATTTGATTGGTTTGTTACGCCACGTCACTAATATACCCGTTGTATTCTAGAATTTTTCCACCATCACCCGCACCGGACCAATCATAGCCGTCCTTTTCCCATTCCACTGCCACATCAAGAGGTTATTCCATGCACCGAGTGTATAACTACATCTCATACACCGCAAGCTTAAAACCCCATGCTTTTTTCGAATATGTTAAATGCCATTTAAAAGTTTTAAACACCAAAAATCACTTTTCATTTTTTTTTTCAGTAAAAAAATATTTCAAATATACTTTTTTTAAGATGTTGTTATGGGGCCAATTAATTTTATTTTATTTTATTATTCCATATAAGATAATAAATACTATAATTATGAGTGATCTCATAATTTTATATAAAAATAATATTAAAAAATATATAATACTAAAATATATAATTTTACTATTTTATATCATACTGATAAATTGCCAATATATTGATGAAAAAATTGATAAAAACATACAGAACTTACATAAATTATCGACTATTTTGATTTGGCTATCGAACATTTCAAAATTTTGCAATTTATTTGATCTGAATAAGTTGAAAGTATTTTGATTTTAACATCTAAATATATTATTTAGGTTTACATATTTAATTAGTATATTTTATGTAATTCTCTTTTTTGAGAAAACAGGGATATACCCTATTTGTGAGAATAATACAAAGGACCACTGCCAAAGGTCAGTAGTTAAAGTCCAAGAAAGCAGAGACTAAGAGCAACATAAGAGAAAAGAAAGAAATTAAACAAAATGAAGATGGCTAATATAATCAACTCCTACTAGCTTCCCACCACAGCTAACCAAAGTTTGACCGTATTTATGACCCTATTTCCAGTCTCCTCACAGCGGATGAGGCGGCCGTTGAAGATTCGGCCGTTTCTCTGATTCCATAATTCCCAACACGCCGCTGCCAAACAGATATCAAAGTTTCTTTTTAAAAGCCCCTTCAGTGAGTGTCTTGCTCGATTCCACCTGGTTGGTAAGCTACCTGGGAGATCCATCACCAATTTGTGAGTATTTGGAATATCTTTTAGGAGGTAGTTCCACACCATCGTAGCATAATTGCAGGAGAAGAGGATGTGCTCAAGAGTTTCGTCGTCAGCATAGCAAAAAACACAGATTGAGGGGCCTTGCCAGCCCCTCTTAGATAAATTGTCGGCTGTCAAGATTTTGTTGCGACCAGCAAGCCACAAGAAAACTTTAACTCTTAAGGGGATTTTTAGTTTCCAGAGGTAAGGGGTAGTGCATACATCAATTCCATCAAAGATTAAGAAGTCATAAGCTTTCCGCACAGAAAACTTTCCATCCTCACCCCAGCGCCAAATAGCCTTGTCGTCGCAATCAGTAAGTGCGGTATTTTGAACCAAGGCGTTGAACGGCCCAAGCTCACGCTGTTGTTGCTCTCCTAAGCACAGTATAGGGTGGAGGTCCAGGCCGGTATTGTGTGCAAGCCGTCGAATCCAATTTTTGATTGATAGTTGCTTATGAATCGATAAGGCATAAAGATTTGGAAATTGATTTCGAAGGGTGAGCTCTCCCGACCATCTAGCATTCCAGAACGACGTAATGTTCCCATTGCCAATGGAGAAGTAAGTAGAAGTATGAAATGCCTCAGAGGTGCTGAGTACGCCTTTCCAAAATGGACAACACGTAGTTGGCCTATTGCTTCCCAGGGATGGTGGCTTCTGCTTGTAGTGTTTTTGCAAAAGTAGTTTGACCCAGGTTAGGTTCTTAGTGTTGTAGAAGGTCCAAAAGCCCTTCATTAGTTGGGCGGAGTTCATCACTTGCAGATTGCGGACACCCAAACCTCCGCATNTATATATATATAGAGAGAGAGAGAGAGAGAGAGAGAGAGAGTTGAGCTAGAATACTATCGATAGCAAACGGGCTCCGTTGTCACCCATTTGTTTTCGATAGAGCCTCCAAATCGATGATCAGCATCGTTGAACATGATCTATATTACTTGAAGTGTTTAGGAATAAAATTTTAAATCTTTTCGACATTATTTGCCTAATGATCAAAGGGTTTCAAAATTTGTAATTTTAATGGTCGATATGAAGCGTTTTCTCGTTTAACGGCGTAAAGATATCCGAATCAATTGAACTTTTGTTAGAAAATTCTTTAAACTATTTAAAACTAAATCTATACTTTTGATCTTAACTACAAGACTCCTATCATCATTTTTTTAAAAATATTCATTTTCAGCCGTTCATTTCTGTGTCCACTCGATGGATAAGAGAATAATATCGAAAATGTATGAAACTTGATTTCTAAACACTTCAAGTGGTATAGATCATATTCAACGGTACTAATCGTCGATTTGGAGGCTCTATCATCGAAAACAAATGGGTGGCAATAAAACCCGTTTGCTACCGATAGTATTCTAGCTCGACTCTATATATATATATATATGTAAAGTTTTAACTATTAGATCAAAATTTGATGAGTACAATTTTATAAATTTTTTTTCTATATATATTCTTTCTAATCATTTTAACTTGTTATTGGTGTGCCAGCTCGTATTCAGCTCGTTAATAAACGAGCCGAACACGAACTGAATTTTTCGACACAATATTTTAACGAGCCAGCTGGTGTTTGGCTTGTTTATGAAATAAGTCTGAACACGAGCCGACTCCAGCCACTCCATCCTTTTTTTTTTTATCTTATAATTGAGAAATCTCAAACAGTGAATTATTTTGGTTTTTTAAATTTGGCTTAATTACACTTTTACTTTTCAAATTATAAGACAAATAATATTTATTGTGATTTTTGACATAAAATTTTCAGGTTGTGGTAATCTAGTTTCGCAGTATGATTTAGTCGACGATATACTAATGTGC
This sequence comes from Ananas comosus, assembly GCF_001540865.1. NCBI lineage: Eukaryota > Viridiplantae > Streptophyta > Magnoliopsida > Poales > Bromeliaceae > Ananas > Ananas comosus. The sequence goes on from NC_033641.1 coordinate 553,188, forward strand.
AACTTATATAGTAATGATATGAAATTTTAATCATTTTTATATCATAAATTACCACAATATTACATTACTATTAAAGGAGCGACACATCTTATTCAACAAACTTAATCAGAGTGCTTGATTTGGTTGCAACTATTTATTTGAGCTAAAATTATAATACCAAAAGTGTATTAGGCCTAAAAATTTTGATTTGTATTTGCTATTATTAAGCAAAATAAGAGTTCAACCAAATTTAATGGTAATATTGTTATATTTAATTATATATAGTATTTTTTTCAGTTAATAAAACAGTAAAATTTTAGAAGCAATAACAACTGGTGACTTAAATAATTGAGAAAGAAAATTTGATGAAGAATAAAAAAGAGAGAGAGAATCATGTTGGAAAAATATGCCAACATAAGAGGAAAAAAAAAAGAATTCCATTAAAAATAAAAAAAAATTCACCACACCCCCTACTGCTGCCCAGTTCAAATCCACATTAAGCCTCCACGTAGATTTGAACTGGGCATTCATATATGTTTATAGATAATTTAACAAAATATTAACAGAGGAGCTGACGAAAAAAAAAAAAAGAAATCACAGGATATTAAATTGATACACTTTAAATTATAAAATACTAGAGTGAGAAGGCGCGAAGCCACTGTGGTGGTATTTGAAGTTTGCTTTTTATTAATTTAAAAATTCAGAATAATTAGTAAACCAAAAAAAAAAAAGGATAATTAAAGTATCGTTTTCAATATTTAATATTGTTGAGGGGTCTCCATGCATTTTTACCTAAAGGTTGCTTGGAACAACAGTGTGAGGGGGGAGAGAGAGAGAGAGAGAGAGCTCCTAAAACCCTAGCTCTTCTCTCTTTCGCAATCGATCTCGACCCTAAAACCCTAATCTCCCATGGCGGAGGCCGATGGAGATCCCCAAACCCTAGCCTCCGCGCCGCAGATCCTGAAGCGGAAGCCCGATTGCGAGCCCCTCGCGGACGCGGCGGCGGAGGAGGAGGGGAGGAAGAACCCTAAAGAGCCGCGCCCGGAGATGATGAGTACAGAGGACCATGGGGGAGGCCACGGAGGAGAGGTCGAGGACGGAGTCGAGGAGGAGGAGGAGGAGGAAGGGGGGGATGTGAACGGGAAGGGGAAGGGGGTGTTAACCGCGGCGGATAAGGGGAAGGGGAAGATGATAATGGAGGAGGAGGAAGGGGAAGAGGAGGATGAGGATAAGGAGGAGGAAGGGGACATTGAGGAGAGCGATGAGAGTAGTGAGGAGGGTGGTGGGATCGGAGGAGAAGGGGATGGGGAAGAGGAGGAGGGGGAGAGCGATTTCGAGGACGATCCCCTCGCGGAGGTCGATCTCGACAACATCTTGCCCTCGAGGACGCGGCGGAGGGAGCCGCCCCCACCGGGCGCGTACCTCGTCACCGACGACGAGGAGGATGATGAGTCTAGTGATTAGATGATATGAGGAGGTGGAAATGAGGTAAATTTCGTTATAAAAGTTGGTTATTAAAGTCAAATTTAGTGCAATTTAAGATGCGCATAAACTATGAACTTCGAAAATGACATGAGATGGCGTAAACAAGGTTGTTTCGCGGCGAAAACCACTTCTAGAGTAATGGTTTAGTGCCACAAAAAAAAGGTGATCTCAAATTGTGCTGAAGTTTACTGCTTATGGTGTGACATTGTTTGTTTTCTATTTTTGGTTATTCCGAGTTTAGCATGAATTTAATTGTTTAGTTGTGTCTGGATGGATGGGTGTTAAATCAGTTAAAACTTGCTATTTTGGCTCATTTGGAGCAAATTTAGATTATGAAAAAGTGCACATTTTTGCCCAACTTATTCACTTGAATCATCCATTTTAGTGTTAGAAATGGTGATTGTGAAATTTCTTTAGGTAATCGCACTATGCAGGTGGAGTTATAAAGCTTGCTAGTTGCTAGTTCTTGATGATTTAGGCAATTTTTCATGCTCTTTCGTTATCTACAATTTGTAGATACTGAGAGGTATTGAAATGAGCTTATAAATATGATGTTGTTCGAGCTCTATATTAGTGCTTATATCCCCGCTAAGTGTTCTAATAAATCATTCGGAACTGTTATGATGTGTAGAAGAACAGCTGAAACAGTTAAACAGTCGGGAATGAGAAGTATAACTTATTGTGGTTTTCTACTTTTAGTTGTTCTTTTTCTGCTTTTGGTTATTCAAGAATTTTTCTGATGGATGTCATACTTGTTTATTAATTTTTTTCTCCCTATTTATTTTGTTTTGTCTACATCTTTCTGCTGCTATCACTGTAATTTTCTTCAACTTTTGTGGTTTTACTTTCACTGAGATAGTAAGAATAGGCTTGAAAGTTAAGTTCCAACATTTCAAGTCCTTAGAATTCGATTTCTATACAGGTGTTTGTTCACTAGGAAGTTAGAAAGTGAAATTACTTTGTTCACTAGGAAGTTAGAAAGTGAAATTACTAAAGGCACTAGCCAATAAAAAGTTAGATTTTCTCATCAAACTCAATACAAGTGCTGACATTTGCTCGCTTGAGTTCTCTTAAATTTGATTTTCTAACATAAAAATATAGACCCTAAAACTATACCGTTTTCTGTAATGCATGATTCATTTTGGAGAACCTAAGGTGTCCGTTTTCTTGCTGAAACCCAGTTCTAGGTCTGTAGTTTCACTAATCAAACTTTCCTTCAACTATCAGTCTAGCTGCTTATCTGAGTCGTCTAAAATTTGAACTTAGAAATCGTATTTGATAATGGCTTAATTAGCATCGCATAATCTGAATCAGATGATAAGATCCTACATTAAAAATGGACTGCAGAATTGCACCATGATGATCTTTCTGTTTCATTTTGCTCAATGTCTTAGCCACCCTCCGATAGTTTGAAGAGTTTGTATTCATCATATCTCTATCTTCGTTGTCTACTGCTGACATGTTTGCACAATTATACCACTGTTTGTATCAGATTTTTCTTAGCTGCCATGGGCGACAAATAAAATAAAATGATAAAAAGTATTTGTCAATGTTCAGTCAATGGTGATTCTGTTGCTGTTTCATCTGAGTGTCTGTTAATTTTCAGTTGATAGAAATTCTGTCGCTGTTTCATTTCTCTTCGTTCCATCTTTGGTGTTATAAATAGAAGGAAAATCTATTCCTACTGCTTATGTTGGTGGTTTTATACGTCATTGTACTAAGTAATTTTTGCTCGGTTTTTGTCATGTGGGTCGAATTATTACATGAGTTGAGCTTGATTTGGCCTGCCACAGTTGTGTTCAACTTGTGTAAAGTTGTTAGGTATCATCATTCTCGAAGTTCTTTCACATCAAATATAACGTGAGCTATAGAGTTAGAAGTCCATTTTATGAATCTTCTAAGATTCGACTGAATTTTACAATCAGCATGAATGAGAGTTTAGCTAGCATGAGTAATATTTCTCCAACCTGATCTCTGCTACAACTTACAAGCAAGCTGGCATTGCGTGGCGCTTCACACGTTCTTGTTTCATACACACTTCGACATAAGTAGAGCCACCAAGTCATCAACTATTTTTGTTGCTTCAAATTAGTGAACAACAATGGTAAGATGGTCAAATTAGTCACCTTCAAGGAGTCCGCATTATGCCATCATTGAGTGGGGCTTCGCACTTTCAGAAAATCTGCATCATGCTTCTCTTATTTTACGAAGTCAATTAAGCTACTTGAATATCTCGTCAAATATACATCTCAAGTCTTATTTTGCTGTCCATGTGTCTAGTTCTATTCAGAGTGAAATACTCTGATCATTATATTTTGCTGTAGTGTAAGTTACGGCATGTACTTCAAAATAGCTGGGACTTGAAATGGACTTTTCTCGAAGTTTAGATGCAAAGATTTATGTCAACTACTTAATTGTAGTGTTTTCTCGGTGCAGGTAAATCGGCGATCATGCCCTGTAGCTTTCTTGGAAAAACTCAAAAACTTAGGGGTTTTCTCCAAGCGGTATGTGTTTTCCGTAAGTTTCCGTTACCTCTCTGTTCGTGCTGTTTCACTTTTTATCGGAGAAACACTCCGCGTAGGACATCTCTTATAGGGCATTAAATGAGTAATGTGCTATAAAGCGGTGGTGAAGATTCTAATTTTGATATCGCACGAGGCTTAGCTTTTTAATATGTATAGATAACCTGTTGTCGAAACTGGTTTGGTAGCTTACAAGTTCTTCTGACTACACCTAGTTGGTTGTTGCAGCTTATTTCCTGTGCTAAAAATTGTTTGATTGATCTTTATATTCATTTGGTTAAAGTAAAGGGATTAAGGATAATATGATATTTGGGCGAAAATATATGGATTGTCTCGGACTCTCGGTTCTTATCTATGTTCCGACCTCGTTCCTGTAGTTTCCGATTGAACATTTTAGTTCCTGAACTTTAACATATATTTCAAGTAATTATATTATGATGTTCATGTACTTTGTTTTGCTCGTTGTGGAGCGCTTGTTCTGCTTGGCTTTTTGAATAATTTCTCTATGAGCAATAATCGGAAATTAAACAAATGGGAAGTAGGAAGATTCTGCTGTTGCAAGAAGCTTCAGAATTAAAAGCTTGTTTTTTTTTTTTTTTTTTTTTTTTTTTTTTTTTTTTTTTTTATATATATATTTTGCCCCATTAGAAGCTTTTTTGTAATAACAATATTTCTGTAAAAACTCAATAAGGCAAATTACCACTTTTGGTCCTTAAACTATGGGCACGTGACTCTTTAGTGCTTAAATGTTAATTCGTTACAATTTTTGGCTCCAAGTTTCTAAATTATTGTAATTAATTCGCACAACTCAATGTTTTTTTTTGACAAATATTGATTAATTATTAATGTCGAAGTGATGCGGCATCTTAATTATTGTTGCATTATCTAGCGAAAAAATTGGATTGTGAGATTTAATTACAGCAATTTAGAGAGTTTAAGTCGAAAATTATATTGAATTAAAGTTTCCGAACTAAAATGTCACGCCCCTCAAAGTTAAAGGACCAAAAGTGTAATTTATTCTAGAAAATATTCTATGGACTATTCTTCGTTTTTATATAATATAATAAATAATTAATTAGGTGCGATTATTCGATGCCTGGAAAATATTCTTTTTAAAATTGAAATTTTATAGTCTATGCAATAATTTCTCCTATAATTGCTCAGCTACCACTTAGGTAGTCAAATGTACTATATATTAATATTTTAAAACCACAGGGTGGAATCCCCTGTTAAAGCTGTAGCACAACTCGTATGAAATTACAAATTAGGGTTAGTTGCACTATTGCTCCTCAATCTTTATTTCTTTTTTGTTTTGGTCCTCCACCTCTTACTTTTTGTAATTAGATTCTTAATCTCTAAAAATAATTGCACTATTGATATGTAACTTCTTCATTTTTTTTCACTTTGGTCCTCAACATTTTAATAATAAATTTTATGCAATTGAGAGAGAGAGAGAGAGAGAGAGAGAGGGTAGGGCTGTTGATCTAGCTCGCTGTTTATATGTCAACTTGTGTTCGACTCGAAATTGGTTTGGACTCCGCTCGCTCGTTCAATAAACGAGCCGGTCACGAGCTAAATCAGCTGATCTTAGCTTACTCGTGTTTGGCTTATTATGACTAAAAAATAAATAAATAATACAAATAAATATTTTTTTGTCTAATATTTAGCAAATTTGAATACTATTTTTAAGTTTTCGCTTATCGATAGCGCAACTTTAAAATTTTAATACAATACTAATTAGTTATACTAAGAGCAATAGTAAGCACCAATAACAATATTAATAATAACACCAATTATAATTCTAGCTAGCTTGAAATAAATTTGACCTAGCTTGGATTATTTTCGAGTTGATCTCGAGCTGGCCCCAACTCATTCGTGTTTTTCTCGTTTACGGCCCTAATTATAATACATCTAAATAAATAAATAAATAAATAAATAAGAATAATAATTAAGTACTTTTAAATGATGGAAAAGTTTTCTTATGAATCTCTTGTAGGTTAGTTACAACCCCACAATATGTTTAATACCAACACTCCACTAACTCTCTACTTTCTCTTTCACTTAAAATTTCCTTTGACATGCCCACACATGCATGCAATTCCCCATCAAATGATGTTCAACAAACCTTGGATACCTTTTCCTCAATCATTCTCCATTAACCTACTCCTAAACACATATCTTATTCACATAAGTGGAGCTAATTAGTGCTTTTTTCTGACGTCATCTAATTCGCCTTTTTCTTCGGGTCATCTGGTGGTTCTGATAATTGGTTCGCAGGTCGCGATCGAAATCCGGCGACGACCGACTCCTGCGATTCGCGTCTCTTTCGATTCCTCTCCTGCGCGATCGATCGATCGATCGATCGATCGATCGATCGATCGATCGATCGATCGATGAATCTATTGAAGGAGAGAGAGACAAAATAAGACAGGTCAGATTAGCCTCTAATCAACTCCAAAGGTCATGATCCCCACCAACTAAAGATTCTAGGGCAAATTAAACTATGTAGCCTTTTCTCAACTCTTCTTTTTTTTTTTTTCCTTTTTTTTAAGCTTTTCCTTTTTAAAAAAAATGCTTCATGCACATGCTTTCACTTTGGTTTGCATTATTCTATAGTAGAATTTGGGAAAATAGGGCTACTCCTCACATGTATCTAAGACCATATTTATTAAATAAGTTAATTGAATATTAAATAGCTCAACTCAAGTGGTAATTTTTTTTTTAATAAAATCAATGGGTTATTATTAAAGCTATAGGGATTATTTCAATAAAAGACATGTCAAAATTAGTTGGTGAGATGAAACACATTTTAGAAATATTTAGCAAAAAAAGAAATATTAAAAAAAAATTCTAATGGGATTTGTAGCTTGTTTTGTCCTGCTTCTCATTAAAGTGTGTCAAATTACTAATTATATGTTATTATCTTTAAGAATTGACTAATCATCTAAACTTTAAAGTACACTATGAAAGTACATATAATATTACTGACAATAATAAAAGAGTTACTTCAGGTCAAAGATTCGATCCTTTGTGTAGACATTTTCGAGAACAAAGTTCAAATAGAAATAATAATATCTAACAAAAGATTTTCGTGTTGTTCAAATATGAGAACAAATTTTTAGATCGGTGAAACTTAAATGCAGGTCGAACTCAAGTGCAGTGAAGTTTAAGCTTTTCCGAAGTCAACTTTTTGTTAGTTGTATGTTTTAATCAGAGTTATTTGTTTTACTGAAAACTTAGAGAGTGTTTGGTTCTCCGTAAAACCGTGAAAAATGATTTAATCAACTAATTGCTGCTGTGAAAATGATGCGATATTTTAATTATTTTCTCGTCATCAATTAGGATATTACTATATCACTTCCACATTAAAGATATGTTAATATTTAGTCAACTACATCGACTGTCTCTAGAGCAAGTGACAAAGGATTTGGTGGTTGGTACCGGAGATTTAAATTCGAATCCTAATTGATTCACATTTCTAGCTAAGTTTATTTCTAAATGAAACAAACGAAGCAGGTAGCGTGCTACCTATCCCTCTAAAAAAAAAAAAAGAAAAAAGATACAGGAGGCAGTGGAAAATATTATCACTATACCGACAAACATGTTGGGGATTTATTAAATTTTCACTTGAAANCAACGTGGTAGTTAGGTCAGGAGGCAAATTGATAGGGGTGACGGAGCTTTTAGTATAGTTAATCTTGAGGCCCGAGAAGCTAGAGAACGCATCGAGGATGATCTTGATAGTCGCAACCGACCTGGAGGAGCCATCGAGAAATAAAACAATATCATCAGCGAATTGCAAAGTGTGTAATCTGACCTCTCTAATTCCGACATCCGGTAGCAGCTGGGACGCGGTTGCACGGTGGATCATTTTGAAAAGTACGTCGACACAAAGAATGAAAAGGAGAGGAGATAGCGGATCCCCTTGGCGCAGGCCACGTTTGCAGCTGAAAGCCTTCCCCGGAACGCCATTTAAGAGCACCGAAGAGGAGGTAGATGTGAGAATAGAATGTATCCAAGAAATCCATTGTTGAGAAAACCCTCTCGCTCGGAGAACTTCGAGTAAGAATCCCCAGTTAATGTGATCAAAAGCTCGTTCAAAATCGATCTTCACAATGGCTGCTCTTTGCTTAGTGTAGTAAAGGTGGTGAGTGAGGATGTGGGCGCATTTGAAATTGTCGAGAATATGGCGACCCTTAATAAAGGCAGTCTGGTGGGGATTTATCAGAAGTTCCAAAAAAGGTTGCAGTCTAGAAGCTAAGACCTTGGAAATGATTTTCGCCATGCTGTGCACAAGGCTAATAGGTCGAAAATCATGCGCCATTAAAGCCTCTTTCCTCTTAGGGATAAGGCAAATCCAATTGTTGTTTATCTGTTGCAGGTTGACTGTACCATTATGGAAGCTATTAAAAACTGCAAGAATGTCATCCTTCAGGAGGTTCCAAAATCTTTGATAGAACACCATCGGTAGTCCATCCGGGCCTGGGGCCTTTTCCGGGGCACTAGAAAAAATAGCTCTTTTAACCTCCTGCACCGAAAAGGGTTCATGAAGGCTTGAAAGGTCGCAGTGATCATCTCCATAGATCGTCTGTAGGTTAATATAGTTGTTCGTCACTTGTTCTACTCCTAGCTGGTTGAAGAAAAAGGAGAACAAGTGTTGTGCAATGGGCTCGTGCGCGGAGAAAGTAGACGAGCCATTAGAGAGTCGAGCAATAAAATTAGAGTTCCTGCGACATTTGGCTTTCAGATGAAAGAATCTAGTGTTGGCGTCTCCTTCTTTTAGCCACTGAACTCTAGATCGTTGTTTCCATCTTATCTCCATTTGTAGGCAGAGTTCTTCATACCTCGTCTTGAGTAGAGATCTCAATCTGGATTCCGGGGAAGAGAGAGTTCTACCTTCTTCAGCCTTATCAAGCCACTCAATCCATTGGAGGCATCGAGTAGCTTGATCATTAATGGTCGACGAGAGGCCCGCACTCCAAGATCTAAGAGCAATTTGGACTGATTTGATTTTTAAAAAGAATTGGGTAACGGAGTCAGTACCTGGCGCAACCGCGCTCCACGCCTTGATGACTATGTCCTTGACAGCAGGGTAGCGAAGCCAGAAGCTCTCAAATCTGAACAGGTTGGCCGAGGGGAGAAAAGTATAAGCAGATAATACCAGAGGCGAGTGGTCGGAGCGGGGGCGTGGGAGAGCCCTCAGGGTGGAGCGAGGGAAAGCCAACAACCACTCATTCGAAATGAATGCGCGATCCAAGCGTTCTAGAGTCGGGTTGCCTCTACCATTAGTCCAAGTGAAGGATTTATTCAGTAGCGGAATGTCAATCAACCCAAGCTCATTCACGACCTCCCTGAACCTCAGGATGTCCGTAACATTCGTGGGGGTTCCGTTCTTATCGTGTACGGATAGAAGGATATTGAAGTCCCCAAGCACGGTCCACGCTCCGCAGGTACGAGCAGAGATAGACCGAAGCTCAAGGAAGAAGTTAGCTCTTAAGCTTGTAGTAGTAGGGCCATAGATGTTAGAGATCGTGAAAGTTTTTCCATCGGTTTTTTTCCTGAGTACGACCGTTAGAGAGTAAAGCCCAATCCATACATCTACACATTCAAAGAGGGACGGATTCCAAGCCGTTAGAAGTCCGCCTCTAGTTGCTTGCGCATCTAGGGTCCGAAAGTCCGTTAGGTGATAACCACAGAAAGCACGGAATTTATCCAAAGTAGTAACAGATAATTTAGTTTCCTGAAGGCAGACGACACAACACTTACAATGCCGAATAAAGGATTTCACAACAGTGCACTTGCCAGGGTCATTGAGGCCCCGCACATTCCACGTTAAAAAACGAAAAATTCGGTTCCTGGCCATGAAGAAAACAGGAAGTACCCCAGGAGAAGGCTGCAACTCAGGCAGCCGACATCTCAAGCATCCAACTGTCCAGCACTCATGCTGGAAGCTACGTTACCCCCATTAATAATGCCGCAAGTAACCTTGATAAGTTGGATCTCTCCAGAAGTGAGGGGGTGCGTATGAACTCGCGTCTGTGGGCACACCTTTTCGTCTGGATTAGCATTTGGGACGAATGGGCATTGTCCACCGCTTGCCTGCAGCGAAAGCGCCAAGGGGTGCGCCAAGTGAGGTTGATGGTCCAAGGACGCAGGAGGTTCAGTAGAGGGGTGGGTAGAAGATTGTGCGACCACGGGGCCGAGATCCGCTGCTTTAGCCTTCCTACACCTAAGCTCCTGGGCTCGCTGAAGAGCGGATTTCGAGTTTCCAAAGGATTTTGCCGCCAGGCGTACGCTTCGTCGCAAGTTGAAAAGCTTCCCGGTGGAGGGTTGGGATAGGCTCAGAGGCCTGGGATGCCGGCCGAAGGAAGCGTCTCGGTCCAAAGAGTGTAATCCAGAGTTCCTAAAAGAAGGACAGTGGTTGCTAATGTCCAGGCCTGAGGCAGAGAGGTGGGATGGCATGGGGGCGGCCCCAATCGGAAGCCCAGGAAGTTGTCCAAGTAAGCATGGAGTCAGATCAGTAGAGAGGCTGGTGGGCTCGGGGGCGGTCTCAAATGTGGGCCCAGGAAGCGGACCCAAAGAGCTCGGATTTGATGGGGGCCCAGGTAGCGGGCTCAAAGGGCTCGGATCTGGATCCAGCCTAGGACAGCTCGGCGTGTTGGACCCAGGAAGCGGACCCAAAGAGCTCGGATTTGATGGGGGCCCAGGAAGCGGGCTCAAAGGGCTCGGATCTGGATCCAGCCTAGGACAGCTCGGCGTGTTGGAAGACGGGTCAGCAATAGGGTCAGCAATGGGCCCGGGAAGCGGACCCAAAGAGCTCGGATTTGATGGGGGCCCAGGAAGCGGGCTCAAAGGCCTCGGATCTGGATCCGGCCTAGGACATCTCGGCGTGTTGGAAGACGGGTCGGCAATAGGGTCAGCAATAGGGTCACGGGAGGTTCCAGTCCCGCAGTCATGGAGAGTTGTGCCCCCGTCAGAAACCCTGTCAACATCACTGCACGGAAGAGGGAGAAGGTTGTCCGTCGCTTTTGAATTTGAAAAAGCCCTCCTGACCGGTTGCCAGACCTTTCGGCGAGCAGTTTGCCGGTCCCGCCGGCGGTGTTCCTGGCGGCGCCGGTCACTCACCCGACGCCGGTCAAAAGGACGAGAACCGTGTTGGGGGCTTCGACTACGAAAGGCCGGCACCGACGTGAAGCCAGTCTGCCGGATAAAAGTCTCCTGCGCCTCGAGCGAGTCGAGACCCAGAAGCGCGTCAGTGTCCTCACCAAGAAGAATGGGGTTAGCATCTTCAAAAGATTCAATCTCAATGGGAACGTGGAACTGTCTGTCTTCCACCATCAGGTCGAGAGACTCCGGGATGCACCGAACGTTTTGACAGCGGACCAATAATCTGTAGAAGGAGACCTCAGTGTGATTTGCGCTTAGGTCATCTACTTCCCAGAGTTCGCCAAACCCACTCACCGCCGCTTTTACGTCCTCCATATTCCAGCAGAGAATTGGCCAATGATGTAGCCGAATCCAAGCCTTGTGGCGGAGGAAGCNAATGTTCGAGCCAATAATCGCAATCAATTAAAATTTGAGAATCAAAGCATCTGCATCCAGTAATTTGACACCAAAAGTGTAATTTAATCTGATTCTTACGTAACGGGATGTCAACAAGTTGGATTTTCAAATATCTGAATCCAAATCGAGATTTGACGGATTTCAAAAATTCATATCCAAAATTGAATCTGACTAACAATCACAAACCGGAACCAAAGTTCGAACCCGAAAATCTAAACTTAAAACAACAATTTTTCGTTGCCATATTTCAACACACATTATATTAAAATCAAAATTTTCAAAATATAAATTTAAACATAACATTAAACATTCATATATATTATATGTTAGGTTGAATTATAGAAAATTCTCTTATAAATACCGGTATTTTTACTTTTTCTCTCAAACTTTTAAAAATCTATATTTTACCCCTCAACATTTCAATTTTTTCTCTATTAGGGTTCAATCACTATTCCGTCTACTTCTTATAATTTATATTAAAAATATCCTCCTAAATGATGAAAATATATTAAAAAATTATTTTTTTAAAAAAAGTATGAACAATTTGGTTATTTTATCTTCTCTATTAAAATTGTATATCTCTAAAAATATTTTTAAAATTTTAAAGGAGACGAAATATAAATTTTTGAGAGTCAGAAAAGGTAAAAATGCAGATATTTATAAAAAAATTATGTAATTTAGTCTATATACTAATATAAAATCTATTCGAATTTGAATTATATTGGAATTCAAATTCATCAAATTTTTATTTTTCATATATCAATTACTNGTTATCAAACGTGATGGGGCTCCGTCCAACGGCCGACTCTCGAGCCACCCAGTTGGGGAAGAAGACTGCCCTAGCCGGAGGCAAGAAAGAAGCCACCTGGAAGTCGGAGCTAGTCCCCCCAAACCTGGCTGCAAGCCCACGGGCCAGGATCTCATTAATGTTCTCAGGGTGCGAGGCCGGGACTACGACACGAGCCACGCGAGCTGACAGGGAAGGGAGTCCGACCGGGGTGGGCGTAGAGGGGAGGTAGACAGCCGCAGAAGGTGGGCGGTCACCGGAAGGCCCCGGCTCCGAGGTGTGCAACCTGCCCCGGCTCCGCGGACCCGACTCCATGCTAGTCAAACGTGAGGTTTGGTGCATCCTGCAGTGTCGAGCTGGGTGGCCAAATCTCATACAAAGAAGGCAGCGGCGCGGTTCCCTACAGCGAGCCGCCACATGGCCTCTCTCGAAACATCTGAAGCAGCGTCCCCTTAGAGAGGGATTAAGGAGAAATTTGGGAGGGTGGGGTGGTAGGGAAGGGTGAGAGATAAAGGCCGGGGGGCAGAAGGTAGCTTTACGAGGTTGGTGGGTCCCAGCTGGAGATGGGGACAAAATGGCATCCCTGTAGGAGAAATTAGGCCGGACACGAGCACGTGCTGGGTCAACGGTCGGAAGAGGAGGTATGGGTCTGGGTTGGAAAGGATGAGATGCGGTAGGCAGATTACTGTTAGAGTGGCGAGGAGGGAGTTTAGGGACGGGATGGCGGGGGGGAGCNATTTTATATCATACTGATAAATTGCTAATACATTGATGAAAAAATTAATAAAAATGTACAGAACTTACATAAATTATCGACTATTTTGATTTGGCTATCGAATATTTTAAAATTTTGCAATTTATTTGATCTGAATAAGTTGAAAGTATTTTGATTTTAACATTTAAATATATTATTATTTAGGTCTACATATTTAATTAATATATTTTATGTAATTCTCACAAATATAAATTTATAAAAGTAAGAAATTAGTTTAAATTTTAAAGAGAAAGTGCTGTCGACTGACTAAAATCAAACAAACTGAAAGATTGAATACTAAAATCAGAAATTTAAAAGATTGAATAAATTCAGATAAATTTAGTAAATTTTTTCCAAATAAATATACATAGGAGTAAATAATTGTATGAATAATTATTTTTTCTTTTCATTTTTTTAATGTTTATGAAATTTAAATCTCTGCACTTTGAATCAGCAATTATTTTCGATTCGATTATTTAATCAAATCTCTAAAATATTAATAAATTTGAATTGTACACTCATTACTAACATAGAAAAAAAAAATCATAAAAAATATATCCTTTTTATTATTTTCTAATCATTAAAAACTCATGTTCCTTACAAATCCAATGCACCATGCACAATGGCATTTCCGTAATTTTCTCCAAATCCAAGCCCAATAACCGAAACCAATACGTAAAAGTGTATGGAGATCCCTCAACTATCGACAATTTTAAAATCGAGTCCTCAATTATTTTCCTTTTCCCTTTGATAGAGTTATAATGTTTAAGTTACATTAATATTTAGTTACAAATAATAATTTTAATTGTTAAAACTATAAACTCTCCTCAATAATAATTTTAACTCATTAAATCAAAATTTTTATTAAATTAATTGGTGAATTCATCCAATTTAATCACCTTAATAAAGTTATTAATTTTAATAAAAAAATTTTTTTTTAAGAAAAAGAAGTTAACCGAGTCACGATGAAGATTAAAATAGTTAAGGAGGCTATTTCGAAATAGCATATAGTTGAGGGGTCTTCAAGACATTTTTACCTTAAAAATGGAAGTTTAGGGGCCGCTCTTTTACAATCTACTATAGTTGAGGGGGCTCATGTAGTTTTACCAACACTATAACGCTGCTGTTTTTTTTTTTTTTTTTTTTTTTTTTTTGCCCTCTTCGCTTCTTATCCGCAAGTGTCGGATAAGGACACGTGGGCGACGATAACCGGTCGAAAGGAGCAACGATCCAACGGTCCGTGTTTCTTCGATAGAACCGCCCAAACGAAACGGACCGTTGGATCTCCGAACCGGGGTTAAAAATGGTCCTAACCCTGGTTTAGTAGAAGCGTTGAAGAGAGAGAGAGGGGAGGATAGAGAGAGAGAGAGAGAGAGAGAGAGAAAGGTGCTCCATTTCCTCTTCCTCTTCCTCTTCCTCTTCGATCTCTCGATTTGTCTACTTTAATCGCTATTTTTTTTGTTGTAATGTAATTTTTGTTGTTGTTGTTGTTGTTGTTGTGGTTGTGATGTAGTTGATCTTTTCTTTTTTCCCGATTTTTTCCGGATTTTTCCGATGTGATTTGGGGGTTTCGCCCCCCAAAATGTGTTCTTCTACTCGTTAGATCTCGTTTTCGATGGATTTGAGTGCGATTTCGAGTAGATCTGGAGCGGGTGAGGTGGATCTGCGGTAGTGTTTTGGGGGGCGGGGGGATCTGGGCTAGATCGGAGCCCCTAATCCTAACCCTAACCCTAACCCTAACCCTAGCCCTAGATTTTTGGATCTGAGCATGATGACCTACTTCCCGGAGGAGGTGGTGGAGCACATCTTCGGGTTCCTCACGGCGCACTGCGACCGCAACGCGGCGTCGCTGGTGTGCAGGGCGTGGTACCACGTGGAGCGGATGAGCCGCCGCCGCGTCTTCGTCGGGAACTGCTACGCCGTGCGCCCCGAGCGCGTCGCCGCGCGGTTCCCCGCCGTGCGGTCGCTCACCGTCAAGGGGAAGCCCCACTTCGCCGATTTCAACCTCGTCCCCCCCGACTGGGGCGGCCTCGCTGCGCCCTGGATCGAGGCCNCCGCGGCGGCTGCGGCGGCGGCGCCCCCCTCGAGGAGCTCCGGATGAAGCGGATGGTGGTCTCCGACGAGTGCCTCGAGACCCTCGCCCGGTCGTTCCCGAATTTTAGAGCCCTCGTGCTCATCAGCTGCGAGGGGTTCAGCACCCACGGCCTCGCCGCCGTCGCCACCCATTGCAGGTGAAATGCATGCCCCTCTCTTAGATCCTATTTATTGGTTCTTGTTCTAAAACTTGCCTTGCCAGTTTAGGAATGCTCATGTGCCAAAGTTGAGTGCGGATCGCTTGATTCCATTTTTAGCATCTGCTAACTGTTCAGGATCTGTTCTTATCTGCTATGATTTGCCCATTTGTTCTGTTCATGTATGTGTTGATGCAACTCAAAAGTTAACATTTTGCGCCAAGGAATTAGGGATTCTTCGTTGCTCTATCTGCATCCAACTTGATTTTTTTTTTTTCTTCAAATTACGAAGATTCTTATACGAAGTACAAACTTCAAATTGGAGCATTTTCTTTTCATCGAAAGAATCTCTTTTTAGCTTCTATCTGGGACTAAAAGCTCGAGATTTATTGTTTTCCAAGACACTTGGCTTCTGCTTCTTGACTAGAAGAGCCAGGCTAAAAAAGAACTTACTTCAATATCTTCAATTAGTGTGTGTGTGTGTGTGTGTGTGTGTGTGTATTTACTTTTAACTTGATTTCGTTTGCTGAGAAACCTTTTCTTCTCTCTCTGTTTCCTTCTTTGAAGGCATCTGAGGGAGATAGACTTACAGGAAAATGAGATAGAGGACCGTGGGCCGCAGTGGCTGAGCTGCTTTCCCGAGTCATGCACTTCTCTCGTGTCCCTAAACTTTGCCTGCCTAAAAGGGGAGATTAATGTTGCCGCACTAGAGAGGCTTGTTTCCCGTTGTCCTAACCTTCGCAGCTTGCGGCTTAATCGGGCAGTCTCCGTGGAAGCACTTTCGCGAATCCTTATGAAAGCTCCTCAGTTGGTGGATTTGGGGACTGGTTCATTCTGGGTTGATCATCGGTCGGAAGCTTTTCATAGGTTGATTAGTGCTATCGAAAGATGCAAATCTCTGAGGAGTTTATCTGGTTTCTGGGATGCTTCTCCTCTGTGCCTCCCTGCAATTTATCCTATCTGCTCAAATTTGACCGGTCTTAATCTCAGCTATGCTCCAGCGATTCAGGGTTCCGATCTTATCAAACTTATTCGCCAT
The DNA here is from genome assembly GCF_001540865.1 of Ananas comosus. NCBI lineage: Eukaryota > Viridiplantae > Streptophyta > Magnoliopsida > Poales > Bromeliaceae > Ananas > Ananas comosus. The sequence goes on from NC_033641.1 coordinate 569,548, forward strand.
TGTTGGAAGCTTCAACGCCTTTGGGTAAGATCTTCATCTCATTTCACGTGATTTATTTCTATTTGCATATTTGGCATTGTTTCCGTTTTTTTATTGTTTCTGTTTTTCTGCAAGTTCTATATAGTTAATGGCATCTAGATATGGGCTTATTATCAAATAAAACACAAAAATATGGCATAGACCAACAATTCGACCATAGCGTAAAATTGAAGAAAATTGTTCATAAATGCCATAACCTGTAGAGCTCGAGGAAGGAAAAAAAGATCGAAAAAAAAAAACAATGACTAGAGAGAATTATCTTCTGCTAAATGAGAACAAAATGATAGTTATAACTGTTCGAACTTTATGGTTTCAGGTACTAGATTGCATTGGCGATAAGGGATTAGCGATTGTAGCCTCCACCTGCAAGGAATTACAAGAATTGAGGGTATTCCCATCAGATATATATGGTGCGGGAAGTGCTACTGTGACCGAAGAAGGGCTTGTAGCTGTGTCTTTCGGCTGCCCTAAGCTCCATTCCTTGCTTTACTTTTGCCACCAGATGACTAATGCCGCGCTCATAACCGTCGCAAATAACTGCCCTAATTTCACCCGCTTCAGGTTATGCATTCTCGAACCGAAAAAAGCCGATCCTCTAACAAATCAGCCATTAGATGAAGGTTTCGGGGCGATCGTACGGTCATCCAAGGGTCTGAGGCGGCTTTCTCTATCTGGGCTTTTAACCGATCAAGTTTTCATGTATATCGGGATGTATGCGAAAAAGCTCGAGATGCTTTCTATAGCATTTGCTGGGGACAGTGATAAAGGAATGCTATACGTTCTTAACGGGTGCAAGAACCTAAGGAAACTTGAAATAAGGGACTGCCCGTTTGGAGATGGTGCATTGTTAGAAAATGTTGCAAAGTATGAAACAATGCGATCCCTTTGGATGTCGTCCTGCGACGTAACTCTAGGGGGTTGCAGGGCGCTCGCAGCAAAAATGCCGATGCTCAATGTGGAGGTGATAAATGAAAGGGACGAAAGCGAAGAGTCGGAGGAAAGCCCCAGCGATTTCCACAAGGTGGAGAAGATGTATGTTTATCGGACTATCGCCGGACCGAGGGACGACGCCCCCGATTTTGTGTGGATACTATAGAGCTCTTCTCCCGCGATAGGTGCGGCTATGCTTGAAATCTACAAGGTAAAAAAATTTAATTTGAGCTTTGCAATGCTTTATTTATTCATCGATGGTAGCGGCACTATCTTAATTAGGTTTGTTTGTAGATTGGAATTAGGGAGAATCGAATCATAGACCCAAATTTGTAGCCTTTTCTCTTGATGTAATTCTTCCAGAGATTTGTGTTTGCAGTGCTAGTTTGAGTAATATTGTTAATATAGCTTTTTAATGGCTTATATTGCTTTAAATCTTTCATATTTTGAAGTAAAAAACACTCTTAATCTTCTGGGACCAAAATTTGAACAATCAAATGGAAAAATCTAGAAGCACTTTTCCCTTCTGTGTTGACTCTTACATCTAAGAAACTTTTGCTTCTTATTTGCCATTACATTAGCAATTGCTTTGCATACATTGCAGCCTTATTGTGAGAATATTCCTTTTATGCTGGCCCTTTACCTGACTTGCTGTGTAGCACTCATTACTTGTGCAAGAAAAAGAGAGTGAAGGTGTTGCAGTGGTAAACTCTTAGGTAAAATTTCAAAGAGCCCCCCCATGTTATGGCGCATTTGTCGTAATTCTATTATCCTGTGATTCAAAGTGCGTCACTTTGTACGTATGGGTTTTCCCTGTGTTTTGGTTCCTCAAAAAAGTATGGAAAATAATTGTAGATGAAAAACACTCTTTTCCACTGGTTTTGTTTTTCGGATAGAAAACTCAGAAAACTTAAAATAGAGAAAAATTGCTTTTCCTAGGAACCAATTTGATGAAAAATAGTTTATTTTTTGGGGAACCAAACAACACCCCTCAGTCTCTATAATCATGAGGTAAAATGGGCTGCTAATTACATGATAGTAAAAGTGCTATTTTTTAGTATTTGGTAGCTTGCAAAATATAACATTTTGCTATATATTTTTATCCAAGATTGTTGCAAAGAGCCAAAACAAAAGCAGCATAGGAAATAAACTGCAGTGCTTGGGAACCTTTTAGATGTGCTGTAAGAAGAGAGGGGGTTTTCTGAAATTCTGCCTAAAAAATCTATCAGATGGGAATCTCTCTTTCCTTTTTGTACAGTCCAAAGCTATAGATATCTGTGACCTCTATTGAAGCATCATCTGAGATCATCATTTCCACCATTATCCTCTTTTGTGTTTGGTCACACCTCAACTTATCACCCTTTATTTTTTTCTCTCTTTTTTTTTCCCCTTCTTTTTAACTCTTTGCTACCTGTGTGATTCTCAGTGGGTGAACCAGCTTTTCCTATCTTGTCTTCATATGCTTTTTGACCTTTCTACTGTGGAGGTTGCTGATACTGTTGAGATAAGCACCTGGCCTAAATTTCTTTTAATTTAACCCACTACTCCCGAACTTTTACTCTTTTAAGTTTATTTTTAGGGCAAACTGCAAATACCATCCTTATGGTTTCGCATTTTTTTACTTTAGTATTTTGTATTTTAAAGTGTATTAATTTAGTATCCTATGATCTTATCAGATAATGATGCCGACTTTTAACAATTATTTTATTTTATTTTATTTTATTTTAGTCCTTACCTCAGAGCGATAATTGTTTACAAAGTTTGCTGCATCTAGTTTATTGAGTTCGGCTGGGATACTAGCGATAGCACCAAGCGTTTGGTGCTATCGAGTTTTCTACCGTTGGATTTTACCCTTTGACTATTTTTACTCGTTAGATTATACTATTAAATCAATAACTTACTCAACCCTAGGGACCCACGTACATTTTTTTCATCCAATGGCCGAAAACCTAATAACACCAATTGCTTTGTGTTATTAATAGTATTTCAGCCTAGTTCCTAGTTTATTCGTATGGCCTTACACTATAAATACTTTGGTCCTTTATTTGTATGTATCATATTATTAAATTACTGATCTAATTATTAAATAGAGAAAATAATATTCCTCTAATGTCGAACCTAAAAGCATGGAAACAAGAGTGAACAAAAAGCGCGAAATGTTTTGTTCTGAAAAGACACTTCTCAGCTGGTTGAGTAGAGAAGTTACTTTAAAAGCTGAAGCTACACAGTTCGTAAACGAAGGAACGTTTTGGTAGCAATTCAATGTAAATGGCCATAGCAAAATGAAGGTACTCAACTCATTCCAATTATATCTTGGTTTGTTGGCAATATTCTATTTGATTTAGTATTTTATTCATTACAAGTTAAGAACAAAATATCTAGTTATATAAAAAGAAACTTAGCTCATTTAACCCTACTTGAAGCAAGCCTAAAACAGTAGGGAAGTGTGAACCTGTTTTTACAATTACGAAGATCCGTAGTTCGATATTCTAAGGGCATGTTTGGATGGTCGAAGTCGTGAGAGTAAGGAACTTATGAGTTCGAGCAGTGCTCGAACCTCGATATCAGGCGTTGGAGAGACAAAGTCGCGAGCTCTTATCGTACTTGAGTGTTGGATCGTTGGCGCTGATCATTAATCTCAAAAACTCGAGCTGTTAGAAATACGCAACCAATTCACTTAAAACATACAGATACAGTGCCCACGGATTTCGATGTGACTCAGTCCAATCAATTTCACACTACTTCGAATATGATTCGACCCAACCAGCCTCACGCCACTTCGAACATGACTCGGCTCGACATGACCTCCCGTCACATAGCAGGATGCTGGCCCATTTAAGCCAACATTGAGTAGCAGAGTTGTTGGCGAAGTTCAGCAGTTGAGATCGGTGCAACCAAACACGCCCTAAACTTCTAGTAACTTGGGCACATATTGTTGCCAATAAAACACCAAATTATAATTATTATATAGTCTACCAAAATGGGATATCTTAATGGGCCTCTTTAGGCCCTCTTAAGAAAAACCCTGGCTATGATTTGAACAACTATGGCCCAATTGTAATTCTACTTCATTGGTCATTACCCAAGTTTGCAAATTATTATTTTGTTTTTCTATAATTTTAGTTTTATTTTATCTTAAGAATCTATTATTGTTAAATAGGATAGGAAAAGGGCATGTTTTATAAACTACAGAATAGTAAAATACATGCAATCAACAAGAGTTACAAAATATTTTTGAAGTTTTGAAGGGCATATTAGATATTATTTCAAAAATTTATACACTTTTCAACTGCATGCAGTTAAATAAATAATTTATAGTTGCATCACATTTTATTATATCTAATCAAACAAGATATATATATAACTATATGTACTTTTAATTTAGAAAAAATTTCAAATACCACCCATGTATTTTCACACTTATTCACTTTAGTATCCTGTGGTTTTATTTTTTTTTTTTGTTATCCCCTCTACTAATTTTTTTCGTTAAATCAGTGACAAAGTTAAAACTAAAGAGTACTAAAGTAAATATTCGATAAACTATAGTTGGGTATCTGAAGTTTTTTGTATATGATTTAATGAAAAATAACGGAAGGGCCGACAAAAAGAGAAAAATGAAATCACAAATACTAAATTAATACACTTTAAATCACAGGATATTAAAGTGAGAAAATGCGAAACTATAAGGATGGTATTTGAAGTTTACCCTTTAATTTATGTGTATTTTATTTTTTTCATTTACATTTAACCATATGGATTATGAAAAAATGTGCTTTAGTTTGACCGAACATTCTCCAAAGTTCTAGAAGGTCTAGAAGTTATTCTTCTCCGTTTTCAACGAAACTTAGTCCTCATATACGGCCCATAAACCTACGCACTTTCCTTGCATTTTAAATTAGGGTTAATTACCTATAGGTCCCTACAAATATAATAAATTATAAATATTTTCTTATAAAGTTCAACTTTTATATATTGTCCCTACAAAAGTTCTAATATCTTCAAATTTGTCCCTGCCGTTAGAAACCGTTAGAAAAATTTAGTTAATCATAAATTAAATACTTAAGTCTGGTTAGTTTGTGAGAGAACTTTACATTTTTATCCCTCTTATATTATACTATTGTTGTTTTTGGAAGGACATATTTGTGATGACAAAATTGATATTTTGCTTATTTACTGTTAAAATATAAACAATTCTCTAACAGTCATAAAACAGAGGAATATATTTAAAAATATTAAAACTTTTGTAGAAATAATTTATAAAAATTGAACTTTGTAGAAATATTCTTGTAATTCACTATGTTTGTAGGAATTTGTACGTATTTAACCCTTTAAATTAAGATAAAATTGTGTAGAGACCCCTAGACAACTTTGTTATTCTTAGCAATGATTTAAAAATCGGATCACAATTCAACTGGTCCGATTAGGACCTAATTTGTAAAGCAGTTCGGTTCGACTATTTACACTGAATGAAAAATCGTTTTGAACCATTTGAATCGGCGACTCAACTATCGAATCAATGAGCCGATCAAACTTTAATCATGCTTATTGAGCTTTTTTGATCAAGTAATATTAAACTAATGGTTTAAAATCAACTTAGCTGATTTTATTTTCTTTAAGTGGGGATAGATTGGGCTCATAAAAAGTAAAAGATGAAAACTTATATCTATTTAATTTGGTCTAAAATCAGTATTTTGTAATTAAATATAATATTAAAATAATATATATATAATAAATTAAAAATAAGAATTAAATATTTATGACGTTTTGCTATGTTCAACCAATATTTTCGTGTTCTGTTCCACCCGAGTTTTAAAGCATAGATTTTTCAGTTGATTCTTTTGCAATTTTCAATTTTTTTAATTGTCAAATTTAAAAATTATATCGAATCGAATCGAATCGGTTTATATAATTTCAGTTCAGTTTAAAAAATTATATGGAATCGAATTAAATTGGTTTGGTTTGGACCGGTTCCGAGAATAAATTGATTTGGTTTGGTTCTGATTTTTTTTTCTTTTTTTTAAGAGCGATAAAGTTAATAAACTCTCTACTTCAATCATTTTTTAGAACAACACTTCTAAAAATGTGAAGTAATTAATTTTCGAACTTAGGGCCACTATAAATTTAAGATGGATTTGAATTTTTTCAAGCGGAAAAATTGGCATTTGCTTTAAACTTTTTCAAAAATCGAGCCAAATCGAGCCAAGTATACCCCTCCACGAAGCACCAATATTATATTAACTCTAAGCCGGGGAAACGAGCTCCAAATTAATGAGTGAGTTTATTAAACTTATTAGTTCTAATTACTTGTTAAGGAAAAAAAAAATAGAATATTTTTAACTTAGCTAAATAAAATTATTTGAATTAAAAAAAATCAAAAAGTAATTAAGGTTGAGGGACGTTCTACAAAGTATTCTATAGTTGAGGGGTCTCCATACATTTTGTAGCATCTCTCTTCTAATATACAGGTGTATTATATAAATACACATGTTCCCAGTGAGAAAGCGAACGATACTCCTCTCTCTCTCTCTCTCTCTCTCTCTCTCTCTCTCTTTGCGATACATATTCAACAATGGCGACGACGAAGGAGGGTGCGGAGAAGGGGGAGGAGCCGGCGCTGGGAATCCCCTATCCCTACTCCTCCGGCGCAGCTCCGGCGCAGGCGGGGGCGGCGGTGGCGGCGCCGGCGCCGGCGCCGGGGCACTACTACTACGTCGGGGAGAACCCGTACCAGGCGGGGATGATCCCCCCCAACGCGGTGGTGGGCGACCCCAAGGGGATCCCGCTGCGCCAGACGATGTTCGGCGACACCCCCGCCCCACTCCAGTGCCCCCTCTGCGGCGCCTCCGGCCTCTCCACCGTCAGGTACTCCGGATCCGCTAGGATTTTTTGTCCTTTTTTATTTGGTTTTAAGCCGAATCGAGTTGTGAAGTTGATCTTGAAGAATCGGTGATGAATTGGTTGGAATAGGTCGATGCATCGATTTTGAGCTCCGATGATCACTGGGATTCGGGTCGGTGGTAGATCGGTTAGGTATTTTGTTTGCTTTCGATTGAATCAAGTTGTTTTTGAAATGATCTGACGAGTTTGATCGTAGGAGCGGATGAAGAGTCGGTCGAATTGTTTTGAAATGGTTTCGATCGAAGTAGATTTTGATGAATCCGCTAGGGTTCGGTGTTACAGTATTAGTTTTCGACCGGATCGAGTTGTTTTCGAATGAGATTTTAAAATCGATTTTGTAGAATCCATGGAAATCGGTTGATCCGCCCTCTTCACAACTCCTCATGATCGTCGTTGTTGGTTTTGAGCTCCGATGATCGGCTAGGGTTTTGCTTTAGCTTTGATCGGATGCGATTGAAGTTGATCTCACAGAATCGGTAGATCCGGGTTTTCCGCAACCATTAATTTGTTATGTTCATCGTTGGTTTTGAGCTCCGACAATCGCTAGGGTTTTGATCGAATCGGTGGTCGATCAGTAAAGGGTTTGGTTTGCTTTTGATCGGATATAGTTGTTCGAGAGCGATCTTAGTATCGATTATACATCATTTCTACTCTGATTGTCCTTATAACTTCCCGTCCAGTTGGTTTGGATCATACTCGGATGTCGAAAGAAGCTATCAAATAATAACTTATTCGGTATTAAAAGAATTTCTTTTAGTGATTAAAAGTAAATAGTTTGATGTATCTTTCTTTTAGTGATTAAAAGTAAATAGTTTGATGTATCTTTGATTTGGTAGAATCGCATATTTCATATGATTTATTTTATTGAAGGTTGAATGTCAAATAATATACGCTTTTTGAGTAAATAAAAGAAATACGCCGAGCAAGATTTTCTTGCATCTAAACATTAAAACATGACTTTAATAAATTGTTACAAGTTTATCTCAAGTGATTTTATAATAAACAAAAGGAGGAATCATAGCAACTTTTTGGTGATTTTACCGCGCGAAAATCTTATCCTTTTGTCGTTTGTAACGAGCGCAATGTAATGCATTCTATTTTTCGCCAATCAGGTTTTTCCGTTCGCATGGTTGTCGAGGAAAGTGGAAAATGTTTTGTGAAAGGAATTACCGATGACGATGATAACATGTTTCTTTCATTCCTACTCTCTTTAACCTACTCTGTTTGATGCTTTTGTTTTATAACTAGTGAAATATGATCGAAACTAGACCAGTTGTTCCACCGATGATTCTCTGGAACTTATCCTCTCTCTCTCTCTCTCTCGATCTCTCAATGTTTGTTTATGAAGCAATTAGATGATAATAGATGATCTCTCGATGTTTGTTTATGAAGCAATTAGATGATAATAGATGTAGTATAGATGACATTGTGAGTTGAACTTGTGAGCAGGTCGAAGCCGAGTTTGGCGGCTGTGGTAGCATGCATGATGCCGTTTATGCTGGGAGTGTGCTTCCTCTGCCCCTCAATGGACTGCCTCTGGCACAAATACCATTACTGCCCTAGCTGCGGCGAAAAGGTATTAGTGTCTCATTTTCACATCGGAGTCCTGTGGTTTTTTTTTCGCACCGCTTGGGTGTCCCGAGATTGCGGTCGTAATTTCCGCAAGTGCCTTTCAGCTATAGCTCTGCTAGAATTAGGCGGTGTTTGGCCTAGCTATTCAAAAGTGATTCTGAGCCCAAAATCACTTTTGAGCTCAGTAGAGTGTTTGGGAATGACATTCTGAAAATCTAATTCTGAGAAAACTGATTTTGAAGGCTCCAGAATTAGAAGCATAAAAAAGCTGCTTCTCCAAAACTTATTCTGATTTTGAACTCAAACTTCTGATTTTTATTTTTATTTTAGATTCAAAGTATAAATTTAATATTAAACTTAAATTTTAAAATTCAAATTTTAAATTTCAAATTTCAAATTTCAAATTTTAAATTCAAAATTTTAAATTTTAATTTTACTTTTAAATTTGAAATTTCAAAATTCAAATTTTCATTTTCATTTTCAATTTTCAATTTTTCAATTTTTCAATTTTTCATTTTCTTCAATTTCATAATTTTAATTTCAAAATTAAAATTTTGAATTTTGAATTTTAATTTTAATTTTTAATTTTTTATTTGAAATTTGAAATTTGAAATTTTAAATTTGAAAATTTAAATTTAAATTTTTAAATTTGAAATTTTAAATTTAGATTTAAAAATTCAGATTTTAAATTTAAAATTTTGAAATTTCAAATTTATTTTTGTACAAATTTGAAACTTAAAAATTATACTTTTATTAAATTGAAATTTAAATTTTAAATTATTTTAAAAATAAAGTTTAGTAAAAATATTAATATATGCAAACATTAAAATTTTTTGGCCAAACATTTTTAGAAAATCACTTCAGAAAAATCACTTTTTTCTAAATTCAACCAAACACTCTAAGCTTTTCACTAAAATCAATTCTCCGAACCAAAATTACTTTTGCAAAAATCACTTCTCTAGAAGCTAGGCCAAACTGGCCCTTAGGTTTTGATTTCAAGAAGCAGGTTTAGCTGCATTTGATTTTAGATCTCGAAAATTAGAAAGCTGATTCTAAAACTCAGAATCAGAATTTAGAAACAAAATTGTCAAACGCTTTATTAAGTCAAAGATCACTTTTGGATTCAAAATCACTTTTGGAGTCCTGTGTTTTTTTTCTTTTCTTTTTTTTTTCTTTCTTTCTTTCTGTAGCACTTGGGTGCCCCGAGATTGCGATCCAAATTTCCCTGCAAGCGCCTTTCTGCAAGCTCTGTTAGAATCAGGTTCTTTTTGGGTTTTGGTCCATACTAGCAGGTTTGCATCATTCTCGGGCCTGGTTCTGATCAATAAACTCAACCGGAAACCCAAATTGAGAGCCGAGTTCCTACGGGCTTTCGATCGAGCTTTAAGGTGAAGGCAAGCCCTTATAGAAAACTAGAAAATGGCAATCTCAGGGAACCTAAACGATACAAATCTCACAGAAAAAACCAGAAAATGCAGTCTCAGGGAACCTAAATGATACAAAGTGTGTTACACCATTCTTTTTTCTGATACTCACCCCTCCTTCCCCTTTTTTTTAAAAAAAAAACAAAAAGAATCTTTGGAGCTTCTTCCTCTCCTGATTTTGCATTGACGTTACCGTTGCTAACTAAACAGGTTGGTGAGTTCAAGAAATTGGATCCGTGTCTCGTGGTCGATCCGACTCGCTGGAACGAGCCGAGCTTTGCGGTGCCTGCATAGTGCGTAAACTAAACCGTACTCTCTTCAGTTTCCTGTTTTGTTCGCTCGTACTTTGAATTCTCCTGTAATGGGGCTTGTATATTTTGGTTCTCAGCGTACACATGACCTGCAACGATATTGTTAACAGTGTATTTCATGTATATTTTTCGGAATCTTGTAGCCTGTGAAAAACACGTGCACGCACAGAGACGAAGCAAAATACGATGTTCCGTACACATTCTCAAATAAATTCACAAAAACAAAACAAGAATATTCTTAAGAAACGTTAAAGAAAAAAAAGGAATGCGACTATTTTAACTATCGTTGTCTCGTCTAAATAAGAGCTTATTTGTATCGAAAACACCTTCCAATTGATCGGCAAAGCGAAAATTTTTGGCCTTATTTGTGCTAAATAGTTAAGGAAAAGAAAAAATATTTTCGGCGTTACTAACACGTAATTTTCCAAAACTCGTGCCATGAGAATTGCTCTGAGACGTGAGGGCGGAGAGGTGAGCGGTTGTGAAAAAGATACGATTTAATTCATTAACTCTTACCAATTACAAGCTACTTTGCATAATATTATAATTATTATAATGTCCTGCAGCATATCTTATGAGTATAGAGCCTTTTGTATCAAAATCTTTTACCGCTTTGATCTACCCTTTTTAATTATTTCACCCGTGTAAATATAACTATTCACCCACTCAACCCTAGGGGCCCACTATCAATTCTAACAATAACCACTTCATCCCCAACCGCACATTTTTCATCTGAACGGCCAACAAAGTTATGAGTACAAAGACTCATACTCATATGGGGGGAGTAAAGTAGCCCAGCCAATATATAATATATATAAGATATATATATATTCTAATATATATAATAAGTATATATATATAGATTATATAACAGTGTGAATTGAGCTAGAAATTTTAGAAGTATTCATCCCTTGGTGCTTTAGGTTCTAGCCCTGGATCTTACCTTGAATTATATAAGTAGTCTTTTGATCAAAGGCTATTCCACCTACCAACCACACTACCCACCAATCATCGCCAATTTACATTCTCCTATCCAAGGATTAGAAAACTCTAAAAGGCCTTTATGATTGTTGTGTGTGCGTTTTAGAGTAGTTCTGAGCTCAACTACTATTAATATTCCCTCACAATAGAGTAAGTGCGGACAACTTACAAAAAAAAAAAAAAAAGGTTAAAAACAGTCATTGGCCCAAGAGGCTCTGAATCTGTGAGGAGCGTGGCTGGTCCTATAGCGTGGGGTTCATTGCGATCTGTCCCTAGGCTGCGAGTGATAGCGGAAGTGAGGTTTCTGCCGCGGTCCGATCCATCCGATCCGCCCGATCCGCATGGCCGGATCGCGTTGGTGCTCCTTCTCAATATTCAAACTACTTATCACGACAACACTACTACTGGAGGGGAAAAGAGACCTTGCCAAAAAACCCAAAAAGACAAAGAAGAACTCCAGAAGAGTTCTGATTCAGCGGTCTCTTCTGCTAATTCCTCGATCCGGCCCGGATCTCGCGACCTGCGCGACCGTGATCTAGATAACAGGCGACCATGTAAGATGTCCGAAATGATGTAACATGCCGCGCCGCACAATTCAATTTCTTCGAGCGGGCCTATCTGCAAGTAATGTATAGTCCGAAGATATGGAGAATGAAACCCACGGCACCAAGAATGGATATGTGTTATCAAACACTTGGCATAAAACGGCTGGTACATAGCACAGGCCACAGCTTAGTTGCTGACGCTTCAAATAAAAAAAAAAAAAAAAAAAAATTAATATATTACTGTACAAGGGCAATTTTGTCTTTAACTAATGCCTTTGCTCAAACATATATACATGATCACATTAACCTTTGTACTGTAAATGAGTAACGAGATGTATTGAGGAATCTTCAAACACTTGAGGTGCTTCTACACATTGGATCCGCATCGATCGGCGAATCAGAAGAGATCCAGTGAATTGTGCATGTCAACACCGACGATTACTATGCAGATCCTACGGTGAAAAGTCAAAGCACTGTGAAACTTCGTAAATCTAGCGTTGTATTAAAAATGAAAAATGTTATATATAATGATATAATATATATATATATATATATATTATATAATATATAATATATATATCTATATATGTGTGTGTGTGTGTGTGTGTGTGTGTGTGCGCGCGCGTGCGCGCGCGCGCGCATTAACCTACTTAAAATAGTATATAGGTGTCGAAATATAAAACTTAGGGTATTACATCGAACTATTGAAGATCATAAGTGTTAATCAACTATTTCAAAAACACATTCTAATATGAAGGACATATTCATCGTATTTGAGAACTCGACCACAGTGCATGCTCATTGGCTTCAACCCGACTCAACCTACCTGAACATTAACTCTATTGTCGAATCTCTTGCTGTTAGATTTATTGTTGATCGCAGCTCCATCCAACTTATTAAACTCCTCCAATTAATCAACTTATTATTCTTCTGATTCTATTGTTATGGGGCAGAAATTAAGTTAAACCTATTTTAACTAACATCAAAAAGCTAACAACTACAGCTTAGTAAATATGCAATATTATGGAGATGATGATGATGATGATGATGCATCTACAAGAAAACGTTAACTAATATTGTGAAGCTTTGACATGCACCACATGTCAAATCTAACTAAAGAATCAAACACACTCTCATAGTATTTTTTTGCCAGCCACTGCAAATATATAGCTTACATTATGTGCGTATCCTAGTAATTGATTCATGTCAAAAAGTGGAAAAGAGTTGAGACAATATTGAAATGCAGAAGAGGCTTTGGTCTATCATGAAGGAAAAGAGCCACTCAGAGTAGCCAAGGAGACTGCCTATGCAACCACACAACAATCTTTGGAGCAAAACATGCACGGATTTAAGCCCACGCGCGTTGCAGACGCTTAAGAATAGCGTAGGAGATCGTAGGCAAGTCATCCTTGGCTATCGGAGATAGGCTCTCGTCCTCATGCGAGGCCCCTCTTCTTATTTGGCTCTGCAATTTTCTCTGGTGATCGACCTCGTTGCGCATGTATTTATAGTAGAGTTAGAGGATGAGATCAACCAAAAGGTTCCCACAATTATTGACTTTGAATGGCAACTTGCCTCACCACAAATGTATATTGACCTACATTATATGCTCCTCATCTCCAAAGAGAATATATTCATTGGAGTGGCCAAGTGATAAGAACACAATGAAAGAGAGAGGGGGGGACATTCTCTTTGTACTTTATGCAAAGATGATATAAGGTCTAGAAATTGTTCTTGGAAAGAAATTGTACATGATAAAGCCTTTTACTGAAAGGGCCTTTGTGTTCTTGGATTATTAGGCCAATAGACCTTTCAATACTCTCCTTACACAACTTGTTTTTGACCATGACATGTTGAGAAATGAGGATCATATATAATTTTACCCATCCTTGAATAGNATTTTTTTTTTTGTTATTGGGACGGTTACTGTTTTTAATTTTTATACTTGGTCGCGTTTGGATAAAGTTCGAATTTTAATCGAGTTCACTAGGTAATGTGAGGCCCACCTCACACTTTCGGTTAGTAAACCGTTTTTAATATCAAGTATAACGATCTAGTTCATTGGCAGTAATAGTTCATTCAGATCCAAAATATTTAAACTCAGTTATTAGTTATAGTGTATATGTTATATATAAGTCTTTCACACTCTCCTACATTATTCCATGCGGGACTATTTCGAGTGTCACAGTTCGAGTTCTGATTCACTTTATCGTTCATGAAGAGAGTTATTGTTTTGTTTTGGTGCCTCTTGTGAGCAATTGATTAATCTGATATTAGTGAGTTATTGTTGTTGAATAGAGTTGTCGCATACAAAACAATAATTTCTCTCTATTTTGTGGCAACTTTGCTAATACTTGTTTGTTTTTATATATGGCATATATTGCTCGTATTGTTTATTAAGAATTATGTTATTATACTATCGATAGTACTAAGCACTTCGCACTATCAAGTTTTCGATCGTTGGATAAAAGGATGTACAGTTAGGATGATAATAGTCCTTTAGGGTTGAGTGGGTGGTTGGTTAAATAGTATAAATTATCGGATAGAAATGATTAGAGGGTAGATTTAACGGCAGAAAATTCGATAGTACCAAAAGCTTGATACTATCGATAGTATAGTAGCCGGACTTGTTTAGAATTATACTACTATACTATTGATAGTACCAAACATTTTGTACTATCGAATTTTCGACTGTTGGATGAAAGGATATACTGTTAGGATGATAGTAATCTCAGATTAGGATGATAGTCATTCTCTAGGGTTGAGTGGGCGGTTGGTTGAATAATATAATCTCACGGATGGAAATGATTAAAGGGTAGAACTAACGGCAGAAAATTCGATAGTATCAACAGCTTAATTATGTACTTATTTATCCCAACTATGAGAGGATTACTTTGTACTCAAATTAAAGAGAGACATGATTACTTTGGAATTTTGAAGAGTATTCATTTCATTGTTGTGGGCTTTTTTTCTTTTTGTTTTCCTATATTTTTGGGTGTGTCATGGAGGTATATATGACATCCTATACAAATGTTGCTTTAAAGTTCGTGCAAAAAAAATTGATTTAAGCCCCTCCCTGTAAAGCCTGAGAAAGTTGGGAGTGAAGATTCTCAAAGACAATCCATTAATTTCATGAAAATACATAACAGGTTTTTGAACCTTAATCTTCGAAAATCCAAGTTGAGAATGGGGGTATTAATTAAGAAACAAATCTTTGTATATTTCTACCTCTCCTTCCCCCCTTTTTTTTCTTTTTTTTTTTGTTTTAATAAGTTTAAGAATGATTTTTTTTTCTTTTTTTACATTTTCTTTCGGGGAAGGAGAGGTAGAAATATACAAAGATTTGTTTCTTAATTAATACCCACATTCTCAACTTGGATTTTCGAAGATTAAGGTTCAAAAACCTGTTATGTATTTTCATGAAATTAATGGATTGTCTTTGAGAATCTTCACTCCCAACTTTCTCAGGCTTTACAGGGAGGGGCTTAAATCAATTTTTTTTGCACGAACTTTAAAGCAACATTTGTATAGGATGTCATATATACCTCCATGACACACCCAAAAATATAGGAAAACAAAAAGAAAAAAAGCCCACAACAATGAAATGAATACTCTTCAAAATTCCAAAGTAATCATGTCTCTCTTTAATTTGAGTACAAAGTAATCCTCTCATAGTTGGGATAAATAAGTACATAATTAAGCTGTTGATACTATCGAATTTTCTGCCGTTAGTTCTACCCTTTAATCATTTCCATCCGTGAGATTATATTATTCAACCAACCGCCCACTCAACCCTAGAGAATGACTATCATCCTAATCTGAGATTACTATCATCCTAACAGTATATCCTTTCATCCAACAGTCGAAAATTCGATAGTACAAAATGTTTGGTACTATCAATAGTATAGTAGTATAATTCTAAACAAGTCCGGCTACTATACTATCGATAGTATCAAGCTTTTGGTACTATCGAATTTTCTGCCGTTAAATCTACCCTCTAATCATTTCTATCCGATAATTTATACTATTTAACCAACCACCCACTCAACCCTAAAGGACTATTATCATCCTAACTGTACATCCTTTTATCCAACGATCGAAAACTTGATAGTGCGAAGTGCTTAGTACTATCGATAGTATAATAACATAATTCTTAATAAACAATACGAGCAATATATGCCATATATAAAAACAAACAAGTATTAGCAAAGTTGCCACAAAATAGAGAGAAATTATTGTTTTGTATGCGACAACTCTATTCAACAACAATAACTCACTAATATCAGATTAATCAATTGCTCACAAGAGGCACCAAAACAAAACAATAACTCTCTTCATGAACGATAAAGTGAATCAGAACTCGAACTGTGACACTCGAAATAGTCCCGCATGGAATAATGTAGGAGAGTGTGAAAGACTTATATATAACATATACACTATAACTAATAACTGAGTTTAAATATTTTGGATCTGAATGAACTATTACTGCCAATGAACTAGATCGTTATACTTGATATTAAAAACGGTTTACTAACCGAAAGTGTGAGGTGGGCCTCACATTACCTAGTGAACTCGATTAAAATTCGAACTTTATCCAAACGCGACCAAGTATAAAAATTAAAAACAGTAACCGTCCCAATAACAAAAAAAAAAAAAAAAAAAAAAACGAAACCACAACAGTTGGATTTTAAACTTTTATTCCCATAAGTGGAACTTGAATCGAAGGTATGAGATGAAATGAAAGAACGAAAGATTGAGAAAGAGTGGTGTACAAAGCGTGCACCGGGTGTAATCAATAATTTCTCGTAGTAACAACACCAACACTAAAGGCCCATCACAATCAACAGTATAAAAGGGAAACATATCATTCGATTTGTGCAAAATTGGTATTCAAAATTTATTACTTTCACTACGCACACCATTAAATGTCGGGAAAAAAAAAAAAGTATGTAAAATATCGAATTCTTTAAATTTGAGAAAGTTTAGCTACTTAAATGTATTTAGGAGAAAGTTCAAGGGCTAAACCACAACATTAGAGCTAAGTGCAAAGGGCCTTTTTGCAATTTATCCTAATAAATGCAGAGGTGCAAACAAAGCTATTGAGAACATTACTGTATTCACCCATTAAAGGCTAAATTACACTTTTGTTCCTCAAACTATGACGATGGTGACATTTTGATCCTTCAACTTTAATTCGTAATAATTTTTGGCTCAAACTTTGTAAATTATTATAATCAAATCCCACAGCATAATTTAATTGACTAAATATTGACGTTTCGGTAATGTGAAAATAATGTGTTATCTTAATTATAATAATAGTTCATAAAATTTGAGCCAGAAAATGCAAACGAATTAAAGTTTGAGGATCCAAAATGTAGTTTAGCCTCTATTAAATTACTCGAAATATTATCCCAAACAACCAAATTGACTCAATTTCATGAATGATCAGCTCATAGATCAGGAAATTTCATGCATGATCAGCTCATATCCATGTTTAGTTGCAAACAAAATTCCTTGATTAATGAATCATAGCACACTAAAAAGTGTCATTATTTTCGCGAAGACATGCTTCTTTTTTTTTCTTTTTCTTTTTTTTTCCTTTTTTCACTCTATCATAATAGCTGCCAAAAATGAGGATTATGGGTCTAAGCTAGTAATACACAGGTAAATAAATATACTTATATATACAAAATTATATGAAGATACAGCTAACCCGCTTTAGGTAGTTATGGAGAGCAGTGGTGATGGATGGATGATTACAAGGTTCCTGCAACAAAATGTAGCAAGTACAGTTAATCGGCGACATGTTATATTCGTGACTAGATTTACAAGCTAACAACGTAAAGAGTACATGTCAGTGTACGAGTAGTTGGAGATGATGTTAATCGATTGCGAAAAGTTCAAAGAGGCCTTCCTAGGATCTTTTGGGTGTTTAGTTCCCAAGAAAAGCTCAGAAACTGTTCTTCAGGAAAAAGGTTTTCAATGGAAAACACAACCTTTTCCACAGTTTTCGTTTTTTGGATTAAAAAATCCGGAAAACAACACTACTTTCGTATGAAATCTGGGAAGACTTTCCTAGGAAATCTACATTTCGAGGAACCAAAAAGACAGAAAATACTTTTTCAGCTAGAAAACTATTTTCTGAAATATTTTCCGGAAAACCAAACAACCCCTGAGAAAATTTTAAAATCGACAACCCAGATGCGAAGTGTTGTTATACTTTGAAACAAATTGAGATTTGCAACTACTACAAGCATCACAATCTAGCACTGGTTTGAGATAGGCTAAAACTATTTCATTCAAATATCAAATGAACCGAGTGAAGTTTAAAGTTTAAACACATTTAATTACCTCTTGGTCTTGCGTCTCCTGTGGTTGATTCTGAAGTGGTTGATCGTCGAGGAACACTGCTTAGAGATATCGGTGACAATGTGGGAGAAGCAACTTCTTCCTTGCCCCCTGATTTATTAGGACCCAACATCGTACCAACCCTAACTACAGGATCTCTTTGAGCACTCGACGGTATAGAGAAACTTCTAGTCATAGAAGCTGGTGGTGCAGGGAGTGGCGACGCGGCTTGCGCGGCCGGAGAAGCCCTGCTTGTCGAAATAAGCACTTGTCGTTTCGAAACCAACGGACCCGAATAGCCCACCAAACTACTAGTAGGCCCACTTACCGGAGGTCTAGGGAGCTCGTGGAGTTCGCTAATTTTGGGTGAGGATATTGGCGGCGGCGGCGAGGTTCTCTGTGGCGCGTAATTGGGCCGTGGCTTAGGTGGAGATGGGCCTTGATTGGTCGACCAAGCTTTGCTCGTGATTGGTCCGGAGAACGCTTCCCTCTTCATCTTTTTAACGTCGGATGTGGCGTATGGATAAACTAAAGGTGTACTTATAGGCCCACTATTAATATTGCTCCCCATGAAATCTTTTGTTAACGGAGACGAATGCCACAAATTCGTAGGCGCTCCTCCGCCACCTTTGCTTTCGAGACGAGCTGAATAATATGCATTTGTGGGGCCTCGTGAAGGCGAGTTCTTATCGTCGACTGGGGTTGGAAGTACATAGGAGTGGAACTTTCGCGTCGAGGATGGTTGCACTTGTTTTATTTTTTCAGAAGGATCAAATTTTGTATCGGGGTATAGTGGTGCAGATTGACTTAAAGCCGCAGGGTTCGTTCTGAAAATTATGAAATCTGATTGGGCTTTTTCAGCATTTTCCTGCATCAAATAGAACGAGTACTTGAAATCATTTTTTTGGGAATATCTACCTATAATCAGAATCACATTACATTTACAAGAATAGGTTATAAGAGCAACCATAACAGATTAAAAATAGCAAAGCAAAAAAAAAAAAAAAAAAAAAAAAAAAAAAAAAAAAAAAAAAAAAAAAAAAAAAAAAAAAAAAAAAAAAAAAAAAAAAAAAAAAAAAAAAAAAAAAAAAAAAAAAAAAAAAAAAAAAAAAAAAAAAAAAAAAAAAAAAAAAAAAAAAAAAAAAAAAAAAAAAAAAAAAAAAAAAAAAAAAAAAAAAAAAAAAAAAAAAAAAAAAAAAAAAAAAAAAAAAAAAAAAAAAAAAAAAAAAAAAAAAAAAAAAAAAAAAAAAAAAAAAAAAAAAAAAAAAAAAAAAAAAAAAAAAAAAAAAAAAAAAAAAAAAAAAAAAAAAAAAAAAAAAAAAAAAAAAAAAAAAAAAAAAAAAAAAAAAAAAAAAAAAAAAAAAAAAAAAAAAAAAAAAAAAAAAAAAAAAAAAAAAAAAAAAAAAAAAAAAAAAAAAAAAAAAAAAAAAAAAAAAAAAAAAAAAAAAAAAAAAAAAAAAAAAACTTCGATCACGACTTACGTCGAACTAATGAAGTATTTGGGGCTTCAATTTTATACTGCAACCATAAAAGCAATTCAACTGCAAGAAATTTAAAAGACTTTACCTGCCTATGTTCCTTCGAAGGCTCTGGGCTAACCGTCTGATTTACTTGATCTAACTGCATGCCAAAAAAAAAGGGCAATACTTTAACATGCCGAAACTCCGAATAATAAAAAAACTCAACTTTTGTTCTGTTTGATCTGAGTAATTTCTGTTTGTTAAATCTGGGAAAGGTGATCCTCTTTTAAATTTCACAGCTCTTAAGTGCTTTTCAATTAGAATGAGAAATTGAAGTTATGGGGTCTACATCAAAAGGCCTAGAGTTGAGGGGTTTAACTAGATTTTAACCAGAAGAAAATGAGTTCCGAAGGTGCAGGGCAAAAATCTATACCTCCATGGAGTTTCTAGATGCAAAAGCATCGTCTCGGTCTCTATTATTTATTCCATAGTCAAAACTCAATTCCCCATCATCGTCATCACTGTGATCATTCCCGTAGTAGTCGCCATCATCATTCTCGGAGTCATCATCTTCCAGACCACTAAACTGATAATCAATATGCTGCTTCTCGGCAACCTCCTTTACATGAGGTTCGATCGCCTCGAGGTACTTAAGCCCTTTCCTGAAGAAACTCAACTGATATCGAACGCGAGTAAGGTTACACATTGGGAATGTGAGATTTCATGTAAAAATGGAGAAAC
Organism: Ananas comosus; assembly: GCF_001540865.1. Classification (NCBI taxonomy): domain Eukaryota; kingdom Viridiplantae; phylum Streptophyta; class Magnoliopsida; order Poales; family Bromeliaceae; genus Ananas; species Ananas comosus. Next base: position 589,797 of record NC_033641.1, read on the forward strand.
TAACAGGTAAATTACAAACATGGTCGAATGGCTTATTGTGAAATTTCACTCAGATGACCGGTCTTTAATTTGTTAGAGTTGCTGTAAACTTGTAAAGTACTTCAAGATCAGTCGTAATCATGTCCATTCATTAAGTGCCATTGAATTTTTGGAGTATGATGTGACACATCTCTTCATCAGTGAATTAAATGATACTTAACTCCCTGTTTAGCAACACCGAAATCAGTGGAATTGGGTGGAATTCCATCTCACTTTTCCTAAATTCCCTTAGATGGACAATTTTATTGGTTCATGACTCGAAATGATTTTCCACTGATTTGGAAACTGTCGGACCGAATTGTACCAAAATTCGAATTTCAGTGCATCAATTTCAACAAATTAAAGTTTAGCAACCCAAGTAAAACTGTTTGATAATTTCAGTGACCAATTTTGGTATGGTGAAGGAGAGCTTTAGTCATACCTGGGCGGCATGGTGGCGGGCGGCCTGTGTGAGAAGACTTCGACATTGACCTTGCTTTAGTGATTTTAATCGGAACACAAACAATGCTGCCTCCTCTTCATAGTCGACCAAAGCTGCTTCTAACTGCTCTGCAGAGTAAGTTTCGCTTTTGGCGTGCCTTAACTTTCCCTTTTCTCTATATGCCGCCAACACGAGTTTATAGTAATCTCTGAAGAGAAATACGCTAAAGATGAGCCTTCATTATAAATAAGGGTGAAGAGAAAATATCAAGGGAGCTACATACCTTTTACCATCACACTGGCGCTTCATATCCTGCGATGGAAAATAAAACTCATGAAACAAAAAGCAGATTATCGTTTGATTTTAGCTAATATCCCAACCTTCATGAGGCGAAGATTTTTGGGTACAATGCAAGTGAAGGGAAAATTACTGATTCACCAGAAAAAATAAAAGAGATAGATAGAAAATTAATAATTTATTATTATAATTAAGTGAATTTCTAGCATAGGAAATTAAATGTAAATATGCCCTGACTGCATGATACGCTTGGCTTTCTACGTCCTAACTTATAAGATTTTGTTTTCTTTATTTTTTTCAGACAAACTCAGAAAAAATTAGAACATGCATTTGTTTCACAATAATTAGGAGTGCGCAGTTCATTATGATCTTTAACATTATAATATGCTACATATTCAATAGAACTGACCTCTACATTCTGAAGCTCCCTGAGGAGAGACTCTGATGGGTTCGTAATTGTGTGGACAATATTGGCTCGCTGAAAAATGAAGTAAATATAAATAGCACCCACTATTATTGAAGCGTTTGCTGGAAATATGGAACAAGCGATGTTACATTAATAGCAAAAGCGACTCACATAGCTATCTACAAGTTTCTGAAGTGCGAACTGTGCTTTGCCCAGCATCATCAAAGCTCTACCTGTACGCAAATACGAAAAAGCTATAGTCTGGTCGCTAAAGTAAGCTTAAATATTAAATAAATTTAGTCCTCGTGCTTGCAAAGTTTAAATTCAAATCTTGCATACCAAATGCTTATAAAGAAAGACTTACTGCTATCTTCGTCGTCATTCAATGCAGTTTTTTCAAGCAAACATGAACCCATTTCCTCTAACGCTTCTGAGAACTCTGCAAGAACATATAGACACCTTTAGAAGAGAATACAACAGCATAGAAATAGGTTGTTTATATAACATGCTGGTCAAAATATTTGAAAAAAGGTTTAACAACGAATTATGGTAAAGAAGATTAAAGGTCATTTTGAGGAAGAAAACAAAGATAAAAAAAGAAAAAATCATGGTAATCCTAGAGAGAGGACAATTTGTAGACCCACATTCCATTTGAGCAACTTAACAATTACGTCAACTCGAACATGCATCTTTGCTGCAAGGCTCAAATAGTTGCATGAAGAAAAAAGTAGTTTGAAGAGATAGTTGATGTACTTCTAGCAATCAATAAAAACACATCTGTTTTTTTCACAGAGACTACTAAATACAAGGGAAAGCACAGAACAAAAGCATAAAGCTTTAACTACAGAAAATTTCAGGTAGAACATTAAATACCATATGCACTGTTTGTAGTGGCAGCTGCAGCAGAAAGCAAGCTATCGTAGCAGCCCCGCATTTCCTGCATCTCCTGAAAAAATAAGGCACCAACAATGAGAATCAAAAGTAAAATACTAGATACTAGATGGTGGTGTACAAATACGACATATTTCATAACCTTTTCAACTTCAAACGAGATGCGAAAAGAAATGCATATCAACTATAAGTGGCTAAACAGCATGTATATATTACATTACATATATAGTGGAACCTATAATATAGTATATTCCAAATATATTATAAGGTTATAAGGTAATGATAGTTGCCATATATACCACCTCTTGTAATTATATATACGCATCAATGGAACCCTAAGGGGATAAGCTCTTTTGCCCTTCTTTCAAGACATGCAAATAGTTTTGCAATTATAGCCCAGTTTGATGTCAAAACAATTTATACCTTTATACAATTATAACAATTGTAGGCAAAAACTTTGGGCTCTGGTCAATTATGAGCATAGGAATCTAGAATCGCTAGATAGTCAATTCAAGCAATGAGGTCCTGATTTATCATATCCTGCGACGGTAAGGATTGCTTTTATCCTTATTACCTCACGTAAAATTAATTTACCATCACTCACTAAAACGAACTACTTTACGATTGATACTTAAATTCAAACTTTCTTCTATTCATTGATAATTGTAATAGAATTTTTCCACTCTTGAGAACTCCACTGCAACACAAAGGTAACAAGACATAAACGCAGTAAAATCATTCCATAAAACTTCATCAAAGCGCGGTTTCAACAGTTCGTGGCTGAGCATTTGCCTTATAGAAGTTAAGCAACCCATCTAATACATAGCTTACGTATATAGTAAAAAAAGTAGGGCCAATTTTAAAATAGATCTGCGAACCAAGTTTGTTGCTTTGGTTTGCTGTTATTCAAGTAACTGAAATTGTGGATATTTTTAAATTACGGCCTCTATTCAGCAATATACTTGTTTTTGATTTGCTAAAAATTTCCCGAAAGCCCAGTTAGAGTTTAATCAAAAATCTAAATTTAAATAAGTTAGAGCAATTCAAATCAAAAGAAATTACAAAGTCAAAGAAGGTCTCAATCAGAAAAGATAAGTTGTAGAGCGATTGCATTATCAATAGTCCTATATAGTTTAAGGTTTTTCTCAATTGCATTTTTACCTAAACGGTTTTCACTTTTCCTAAACATATATCAGATCACAAAGAGGATCCAAATGTTTTTTGTAATAAATTCTTGAAGCAGATAGTTGAAGAAACCATACAGCTAATCTAACTTCACTGTAAATAGAAACACCAATAAGTTTTTAAACAAAAAAAAGAAAAAAAAAGCTTTTATAAAGATCAAATATACAAAACCACACGACAAAGCGTAAAAATCGAAAGAAAATCTCAACTCAAGCGTATAGATCAATAAGACGACTCCAGATAGATCTTGTTCCCGATCGGAAACCTAAAAATGGGATCTTGAGGCGTGACCGATCCCGATCCCGGCCGATCTCGATCTTCGATCGTACCGTGGGCTCAGCATGCACTAGGTGTCGAGGCCTTCGCGGGGCCCGGACTCCTTCTTCTCCGCTGTTGTGTTTGCTTGGAACCCTCGAACCCCGAGTCTGTCCGAAGGCGGCGACTTCATACTCTCCAGAGAGAGATAGAGATGTGTGTGATGAGCGAGGAGAGAAGAGAGAGAGAGTAGAGAGGGGAATCGTGGAGGGATAAAGAAGAAGAATAGAGGAAGGAGAGAGAGAGTGAGAGGAGAAGAGAGGCCAGGATCCAAAATGGAAAGGGAGAACAGGATTTTGAAGAAGACTCTCTCTCTCTCTCTCTTGCTTTCTTCTCTCCTCTCGCATCGCTCGTCTTCTTCTCTCTCCTCTCTCCTCTTCAATCGTCTCTCTTAATTTTCTCTATCTATTGATTGACGTATTTGACTCAGAGAGAAGAAAATAAAGTGGCGGTGCAATTACTCAACCCCACACCTATGTTCGTCTGAAATAGACCCTAATTTTTTTGGATTACATTTCATAGGATACCGCTGCAAACATAATAACGTTAGTAAACATAACCCTACAAAATTCAACTTTTATATGTGTCTCTACAAAGAGTCCTAATATTTTTAACCTGATGTCCTCTAGTTTGTTACCCGTTAAGAATACTATTTATTTATAAATGATATGATCTTTTTACATCATAAATAACGCACCTTTAAAAATCATCAATTGATTAATTAAAAAAGGTAAAAAAAGTCAATTTATCTCAATTAGATAGCTATGGTTAAGTATTTTACCTATAAAAAGTGAAAGCTAATTTTTTTTAATCTGGATCCTGAACGCAGAACATATTTGAAATATTCAAAGCTATTTTACACGAAATAATATGTGAAAGTTTGAACTGTCGTAGTGAATATTTGTAATTCACTATAATTTATCAGGGACATATATAAGAAATTTAATTTTTTTAAGAAAAAACTAATAAAACTCCCTCCTGTTTACCACTTTTCATTTTACTTACTTTGTTATTTTAAACTTGTATCACTTACTTATCATGGTTTTTGTATGAGAAGTTTATTATTTTTTAATTGAACACGATCTTAATTTTTAACTTTGTAAAAGTTGTAAAAACTTACTTTCACTTAGCTATTTTGATTCGTACTTACAGAATTGTTCAAAATTTTGCTTTGAGTATCAAACTTTTAATTTATTGATATACTCTTAATCCATACATAATTTACAGCTTATTTTTTATTTTAAAATTAACTGACTGTATATACTGGCTGTAAAAATTGAATTAAAAAGTTTGGTTGCAAAATAAAATTTTTAATCATTAAGTAGTCAAATCAAAAAAAGGTGATAGTTTAGGCAAGTTTTAAACACTTTTTACCCTTTTTTTTTTGAAGATAAGGTGATTTTAAGTAAAAAAAAATTTGAGACTTCATTTATTAGATTATTTGTGATTTTATCAAATTTAAAATTTTAATTACTTTTAAAAATTTTGATAAATTTTTAGCTTTATTAAGTATTGAAACTCAAATAAAAAAAAGTGATTGAATATAAAATTATTTTAGTTAAAATTTTAAGAAATTATTTTATTAAACTATTCAAATTATTTTAGTTAGAAATCGGTTAAAATTAAGAATTATTCTAATTTTATTTACTAGAAAGTAGAAAGTGATAAAAATCTAAAATTATTTAATTTTAAAAGATTGAAAATTTAGATGTCTCTATCACAAAATTTAAATAAAGACTCCTCAAATTTTTTTTTATTTGAGTTAATATAAGTAGTTATGTTAAAATTTTAGAAAGTGATAAAAATCTAAAATTATTTAATTTTAAAAGATTGAAAATTTAGATGTTTCTATCACAAAATTTAAATAAAGACTCCTCAAATTTTTTTTTATTTGAGTTAATATAAGTAGTTATGTTAAAATTTTATAATTTAATAGATATATATTAGCTATTAGCTGTTAATTAATCTAATTTTATCTGATAGAAGATAATTAAAATTATTAAAAATTTAATAAAATCATTAATGAAATTAACAAAGTTTCTACTTCACTCACTTTGGAAAAATCAAAAGCCGAGGGATGTTAGTCCAAAAAATAAAAACTGAGGGGGTTATTTGCAAGATGGCCCACAATTAATAATTTAGAGGGGTCTTTTTACACGGTGTGAGAATAGCAACGTTTTTTTTTATCTTTTCCTTTCCGCTTTGACGGATTAGTACATAACGGCCGTTAAAACAGTTATAATTACCGTTATAGCTTTTCACTTTAGCTATTGTTCAAGTAATTAACACAAAAATTAAAAAAATTAATTTAATTTAAAATCTTAATAATATAATTTGTAAAAAAGTTTTCAAAGTGATGTTGTTTAGGTACCACCAATGATTTATGACCAAAATTGATGGTTTCAAACAAGGAATGGGTCATCAAAATAAATATTTTAATTTTATTTATTTATTTATTTATATATATTCATTTCTTTAAAACCTTAAACTCCTTATATTTTATGCCATTATTAGATTACAACAGATAAAGTTTGAGAATTAAAATGTCACGTAGTTCAAATTTAAGAACCAAAAAATCTTATTTAGCAAAATCTCTCTTATATTAATTTAAAAGGACCAACATTGTGTCTCATAAAATAGGTCGGATTGAACTGAATCAAAATCGAATTACACGAGCGTTGCGTGTCTGTATACTTTAAGCAAATTAGTTGTCCCTTTTCTAACAGCTTGAATTTTTTAAATTATTGCAGTATCCAATCTCGTAACATTGTACATCTATACACTTTAAGTGAATTTATTGTTTTCTTTTGAACAGCTCGAGCTTTTAAAACTGTAGTTAGCGCTTACAATCAAACATCTTGTAGCTTATAATTGTGGTATGAACGAAAGCCTAAGACTAACATGTCGTTTGATATTTTTCTATCTTCTTAAACATTAATTAGTTATAATTTGAAATACCGACGTGAGAATCTTATTATTATTGTTGGTTAATGATGTTTGATATTTCAAAAAAAAATATTTCAAAAAATAATTTTTTTTGCTGTAAAATTATTTTCCGTTCATTTTGTTTCTAAAAAAATAATTCTTCTGCAATTTTTGTTCAGATTATATAAAAAAATAGTTTTTTTCATTTTTCATATCTTTTATCTGAAAAATAAAAATCGAGATAAAAAGTATTGTCCGTGAAAAACTTTCTTTTCCAAAATATAATTTTTTAGATTTTTTTTTCGAGAGACCAAAAACTTCATTGATTGCAATATAATATAATATATATATATAATATATATATATATATATATATATAATATATATATATATATAATATTAATAGTATAATATAAAATAATGAAACGCGCTTATGCTTTAAATAGTACCAAGTTGTATTGTGCTTGATAATTTTTAGCCAATTGGATTAAGAATAGGCAGTAGGATGATGTGGGCCCCTAGGTGAGTGGCGTGGTTCGGTTGAATAGTATAAATCTAGAACGGGTGAAAATGATAGTGGCCCCCTATTGATCTATATATATATCTGAGAGAGAAGAGAGTTGAGCTATGAACTTTGACAAAGTAATCACCATCATGGTGTATTAGGTTTTAAGCCATTGGATCTACTTTTGATTAATTAATACTCTTATATATCACTAATTCACTACCACGCCACCTACCACCATGCTCTCAACGCTCACATCTCTCCATCCAAAGGGCTAAAAACACACAAGTATCACCCCATGATATTATGTTACAAGTATTCTAGCCCACCTATATTATATAATAATATATAGTTATACTAATATGTTATTATAGTATACTATATACTAGATATATTGTAGTATAGAATATATATATACCTATAAAATTTTGGCTAGAACTATATCAGTAGTAAACAAGCCGCCGTTTTACTATCTATTTGTTTTCGATGATACGAGCTTCATTGGACGATCGGCTCCGTTGAACATGATCTATACCACTTGAAGTGTTTAGAAATCAAATTTCAAATCTTTTCAACATCATTTGCCTAATGATCAAAGGGTTTCAAAATTTGTAATTTTAATGGTCGATAAGAGGCGTTTTCTCGTTTAACTGCGTAAAGATATCTAAATCAATTGAATTTTTTGTTAAAAAATTCTTTAAACTATTTAGAACAAGATCTATACTCTTGATCTTGATTACAATACTCTTATCATCATTTTTTAAAGAATATTTATTTTCAGCCATTCATTTTTCTGTTCACTTCATGGATAAAAGAACAATATCGAAAGTGCGCGCGAAATTTGATTTCTAGGTAGTTTAAATAGTTTAGATCATATTTAACGGAGCTGATCGTCAATTTGAAAGCTCTATCATCGAAAACAAATCGGTAGTAAAACGGCTCGTTTACTATCGATAGTATTCTAGCTCAACTCTCTCTCTCTATATATATATATATATATAGAGTCCGGTTATGGTGCTTGTAAAAGCACAAACCACTTGGTGCTTGTAAGTTTTTTACCGTTAGATCTACTCCTCAGATCATTTTCAACCGTTAGATTATACTTTCAACCAACCACCCACTTAACCCTAGGGGACCCACACCATTCTAACCGCATATTCTTTAATGCAAGGGCCGAAAACTTACAAGCACCAATGACTTGGTACTTTTAAAAGTATAGAAGCTCAATTCTATATATATATATATATATATATAGAAAGAGAGAGAGAGAGAGAGAGAGAGAGAGAGAGAGAGTGCGGCTAGGATGCTTATGGAAGCACGGAGGGCTCCGTGCTTTCACTTTGTTTTCGATGTTCGAACTTTCGAATCGACAATCGGCTCCGTTAGACTTGATCTAGAGTATTTGAAGTGTCTAGAAAATAAATTTTGCGATTTTTCGATATCATTTGCCTAGTGATCAAAGTGGCTCAAAATAGTGTTGCTGAGAGAGGAGCACTCAAGAAGATTTAGTGGCATCTCATGAACTGGGAAAGTTGGAGAATGGAAGAGAGGGGCATGCATGGCTCCCTTTCTTTTTCTTTTTTCTTTTGTTACTCTTCTCCCTCTTCTCTGTTTTCTTCTTCTCTTATTACTCTCATTCCGTCTATTTTTTATTTTTTTTTTCTTTCTTCTTTTCTAAGTGTGTTGGTGTAGGTGCAAAATTGGGAGAATTGGAATAGGTGATGAGGACGGCACCGGTGGTTTTGCCAGCAACAGCGGCAGACAGCAGGGCAACGGAGGCGGCTTCTGCGGCATCAACGCCGATGGCCTCGCCTCACCTCACCTCGATCTCACCCCACCATTAAGGGATTTTACCATTTGCTTAGTTCTTATTACTATGAACATCTCATATGCCCACAATAGTGAAAAAATAAAAATAAATTTTTAAAAAAATTAAAGAAAGACATGACTTCTACATATGGTAGTAAGATAGATCTTTATCCAGATTTACACAATTTTTTATTTTTTTAAAATAAAAATATAATAAAATGATGAAATTTGATCGAACTAATTATGTGTCATGTTAATTTTGTTCATATTTTAAAGATGAAAAAAAATGATGAGATTGTGTATTGAACATATGATCCAGTATGTTGTATGTGTATTTTAAGTTGTTGTTATTATTATTATTAGTCTGGATAACGGGGGGCATGGGAGGAGGAAAGAATGCTGATGTATTGGTTGAAACATTCTAAAATTCTCATATACCCTAAAAAAAGATAAAGAAAAGGATAAAAAAAGAGAGGCCTGTAGTATATCTTCACAACTTCTTATCTATTTTCATTTTTTTTATTTTTGATATTATGTTTTTTTTATTTTTTTTGGAAAGTTCAAAATGCCTTTTTTTAATAATAAAAAGTATTATTATGTAGGTGAATTTCTGATCATTTTTTTTCTATTTTAATTTTTTTTTTCTTAACTTTTCTAGAGCATATGATCCATTTTTACTTTATTTAATCTTACTTTTTCTTAACCATAGTATAAAATTAAGTACAAATACAATATCTAGGTGAATCTCTTTTTATTGAATAGAAATGATTTATGCTTCACAACTTCTTCTGTGGCATATATTTTTCTTCTTATATTGGCAAAAAAGAAAAAACACAATATTTAGATAAATCTTTTTTTGTTTACTTTTTTTTAACTATAAATTTTTCTATTTTATTTTTCTACTTAACTATTTCATTATAATTTTACTTAACTATGATATAAAATTAATCGTTAACTGCGCTTCGATCGTTAACCGCAGCGAAGCACGGGTTCTATACTAGTACTCATATATATATATATATATATATATATATATATATATATATATATACTTTGGTCAAATATTGAATGACAACTTATTTAAAATATTCTAAATTTTTTTAATTATTATTTTTTTTATTGCCGAATAAATTCTAAGCGGTGATAGAATGGGGAACAAGGTCTAAGACTTTTACTTTTAAATTTGAAAAAAAAATTTAACTTTATACAAAAAAAATAAATAACAATTGTTTGAAGCTTCACATTTTAGTACAAAATCTAAAAATATTTTATTAATAAAATATTATTATTATGACAGGTTAGATTTGTCTAATACTTTAGCATGTCATTAGTCATACAAAGAATTAATTTTTGAATAAAAATATAATATTAGCTTTTCTTTTTCTTCAAAGTCTCAATCACTTTTATGTAGATAAAATAAAACAGATTAACAATTGCATCATTGGTCTTCAATTTTTATATAATTTTATTTTAGCTTTAAATTTTTTTTGAATTTTTGTAACTAAGTTTTTGGTCGTTGTTTATTGTTTCCAAAGTCCCCCCTCCACCATAAATTTTTGACAAAATAATAAAACTTTTAGAAAAAACTTCAAATGCCATCTCCGCGGTTTCACACTTTCTCACTTTAGTACCCTATAGTTTAAAGTGTATCAATTTAGTACCCTATGATTTTATTTTTATTTTTTTATTATGGATTCCACTAATTTTTTCGTTAATTTTTTCGTTAAATCAGTGACAAAGTTAAAACTAAAGGGTACTAAAATAAATATTTGATAAACTATAGGTGGGGTATCTGAAGTTTTTTGTATGTGATTTAACGAAATATTAGTGAAAAAGCTGACGAAAAGATAAAAATGAAACCACAAGACACTAGCTTAATGCACCTTAAACCATAGGGTACTAAAGTGAAAAAGTGCGAAACCACAGGGCTGGTGTTTGAAGTTTACCCAAACTTTTAACATAAAACAATTTGTTAAAATAATAAATAGTTATTAGAAATTTAATTCGAAAAAGTAAAATTTAGAAAATAGAATAAAAATGTAATATTTTTGTTCAAACACTTAAGCTACTAAAGAAGACCTAATTAAATGCAGGAAAAATAAATAATGTTAGGAGTTTGTTGTTACGCGAACGCATAATTTTTTATTCTAATATTATGTTAAATACTGCAAAATATTATTATTCTTTAAAAATTTAAGCTAATAAAATATGATAATTTTATACTTTTATATTCAATAATAGTTTGAATCAAATAATTTGAAAATTTTGCTAACCAAATTAATATTTTTAATGATTGAGTAATTCAAACGAAATGAATCATAATTAGGATAAGCTCCACATAGTATTTAAACAAAAAAGAAAAATCCAATAGAATTAATAAGAGATATAATTTGAGAGGTACATACATTGGTGAAATAAAAAATAATGGTAAAAATATATAGAACTTATCTGAACTATAAATCATTTTTATTCGACTATCAAATTTTTTAAATTTTAATTTTAATACTCAATCTTTCAATTTGTTTAACTCAAGTCATTTGCTAGCTCTTTTAATATAAAATTTAAGCAAATACATATTTTAATGAATTTGTAATTAAATGAATTGTAAAAAATGTTTCAATTAATCTTGTAAAGTAAACCAATATATTCAAATTTTGAAGTTATAGAATGATTACTTTGCTTAAAACAAAGAAATTAAAAGTTTAGTAGAAAATTTAATTTTTTAAAATATTAGATATTCAGATCAAAATAGTTGATACTACTCTGAAGTTTTATTTTTGAAATCGAAATGATAAAATAAATTTTTTTGAAAATCACAATAATAATAGATCTTTATAGTAAAATAAGAATAAAACTACAGAATAATTAAATGTAATTTTTTGACCAACAAAATAAAAAAGTTAAAATACGCTCCACGAGGGAATGACTGAATAAATAAATATTTTTTAATCACAGAACGGTCAAATAAAAATATACTGAATTACAATAATATTAATTGAAGTTTATACATCTTTACCCATAAAAAAATTAAAAAAAATAAAAATATAAATAATTAGGGTGAGATTATCAAGCAGTGGTTGCTTTGAAGTAGTGCCCAAGCATTATTAAGGTGGAGAGAGACGCGGAAGGTTGACCGTTGACTTGGCCGTCACGTCTATATCAATTAAATAATATAATAAATTAATAAGATTAAGAAGTATATAATTAATTAATTTAAATTTTATGGTAACCATCTAACTTTTAAAGTTTATAATTTTAATTTAATTTTATTATTTTATTGAAAATATTATTATGTTTTTGAATTATTGCTGCTTAATTAGATGTACTTTTTATACTAGAGAGAATGAATAAAAGTATGAAAGAAAATATATGATATATATATAAAAACATGTTTTTAATAATTAAGGTGGTGGGGCCATTATTTATAGTGGAATTGTCCAACTTTTAGATATTATATACTTTTTTTTGTTTTTAAGGATTATTGCATACAGCTTCGTGTAAACATATCGAATAACAAATATATCTCTATAAAGTTCAATTTTTTATTTTTATCCTTACAAAAATTCAGTGATATTCATATTTGTTACTGTGGTTTGTTACAGTTAGAGCATTATTTATTTTTTAACAGCAGTTAAGTGAAATGATATTTTTATCCTTACAAATATATCTCTTTAAAAGCTCCAGCTGTTAGAATTATATAGAAACATTCTTCCAAAAAAATATTTTATCCAATAATATAAAAGGAGTAAAAAAATCAATTTAACTCATTCACTAATCAGGATTAAGTATTTTACTTATGGTTAACTATATTTTTCTAACGGATCTTAACAGCAGGAATATATTTAAAAATGATAAGGCTTTTGCATAGATAAAAATAAAATATTAAACTTTATAAAAATATATTTGCTATTTGATATGTTTACAGGGAGCACTGTAGACAATTAACCCCTTTTTTTAATAAGTGAAGTGTTCTCCACTAATAAGTGACTATTTTGCTCCACTATATATCTCTAGCCAATATCAATGACGTGGTTCCAAAAGCATTATAAGTAATTATTATCTTAAGGCATCTTTTGGGAACATAAAATATTGAAATATTACTTTCATCACCATCCTTATTGTTTAATCTTATTAGAGTTAGTTTCATAGTATCCATTAAAGAATAAAAAGAAAAATCATGGATGGTGTGGTTTTTGATCGTAACCTAGATAGTTTACAACCACGTTATGTTCAGTAATAAGGAATCTAAATCGATGATCAGCACAGCTAAATATAATCTACAATACTTAAACATTTTAGAGTTCAAATTTTACAATTTTTTGGTATTAATTGCCACTCTTCCAGTAGTTTGAAAATTGAATTTAACAATATTTAATCAATAGACAAATGATATTATAAAATCCCAATATTTGGTTTCTATAAAGCTTGAATAGGCCACATCGTGTTTAATAAAACTGATTGTCGACTTGAATGTCCTATCATTAAAAACGACCTAGAAATAAATAGTTTTGTTCACTTAAGCAAACAATGTGAAAATAAATAGTTTTATTCACTTGAAAATTTTGAATTTGAATTTAATTTTTTAAAAAAATTTCAACTAAAATATGAACTTGAATTGTGAATTCAATATCTTATTTTGAATTCCAATTTTGAATTCAAATTTGAAATCAAATATACTGTATGCTTAACTTGTGAATCTAAATTTGTTCACATTATTACTATTTTCTTAACCTTACGATAATAATGAGAATCACCTATTTCGATTCCCATTGCTATTTTGAACCAAACAAGTTGGGAGATTCTTATCATTCTATTTTTTTATTCTGATCCAATATGATTTTTATTTTCATTCCCATTCCAATTAAAATCGTTTATACTCGTGTTGTAATTCTTCGGGTCTTTTGATTATTTGTCTCATACTACTATAAGAATTTTCAAAAATAACCTTTAATATCCAAAATACCCCTCTAACATCCAATCCTATTAGTAAATCTAATGGAAAGGCGATATTTGAAGGAATATTTTGAAACCAATATGGGTATTTTAGTCATTTAGATATAAATAAGATATTTTTGAAATTCTGAAAAATATATTACATATTACCCGTAATTCCTATATAGTAAGCGTACAAGGAATGTGTAAGTTAATGCGACACGAAAAACATGCTAATAAATGTTCTGAGCATTAAGGCTTCGTTTGGGATTGCGGAGAAATTGCGTTACGTGCGATGAGAAAGTACGTTGAAAAAATATTCTGTTTGCTTCTGTACGTAATATTGCGTTCCGCATATTGCGATGAGTCGGTTACGATATATTTTCTGCGTTCCTATCGGAGAACGCAGAAGTATATCTCTATATATTTTTTTCTCAACTCCATTTTATCTAATAGCGTTAGATAAATCTTAATACCAAACTAAGCCTAATAAAACAACCATTTTTCAAACATTTTAGTTTGAAAAAAAAAAAAAGAATTCTTGGTCTCAATGTAATAGTTATGACCAACAAAAGTTAATTTGAATTTTAATGGCTAATAGTGAATTTAATAATGGAGTTTTTGGGTCATAATCAAACAGGAGTTTGAATTAGTCCTATCCTTGACTCTCTTATCAAAATAATTGCACCAATCAATTGCTACACATTTATTCAAATTTTCAACTTAAATTGTTGACTTTGGATTTTTTTTTATGGATTAATTTCATACATGTCACTTTAAAAATAGTAAATAACAAATATATTCCTATAAAGTACAACTTTCACATATTGTCCTTACAAAAGTCTTGATATTTTCAAATATCCCCCTCCCGTTAGAATTTGTTAGAACATTTTAGTTAACCATAGGTTAAATACTTAACCTTGGTTAGTTTTTAACATTTCTACCTCTCTTATATTATACTGTTATGATTTTTAGAGGGACATATTTGTGATGACAAAATTAAAAATATAAACATTTCTCTAACAGTAACAAATCAGAGGGACAAATTTGAAAGCATCAGGACTTTTGCAGGGACAACATATGAAAGTTGGACTTTGCACTGATATATTTGTCATTTACTATGTTTGCAGGGAGTAGGAGATGGGAGAGGGGTGGTGCTCGGTGAGGTNGACGCGAGGGGGGGGGGGGTAGGAATAGTTGTTCCCCACCCCCTTCCCTTATCCCAATGGTGGTGGGAACTGTTGTTCCCACCACCTTGAAACTTGTTTGGGGTTTAGCTGGGGGATAAGAGCTAATCCCCCAGCTAATTCCATTACTAAACGTGCCTAGGGTACAGCTCATTAAATTTGAATTTATTTTCTTAACAAAGTGGGAAATAAATTTAGCACAACACCTGGTGATACTTAAAAAAAAAAAAAAAAAGGGGGCGGGGAAACAAAAAAAATGCAATCTTATATAATATGGATTTGAGTCATGTATCAAGCAAAACCAATGTATTTTGTCATTAAAAAAAGGTTATGAAGTTATTTAATTCCTTCACTAGTTGGGAAGAGTGATGCTAAGTATTTGGACTTACTATGACTAAAAAATCAATCACAAAATTATATATAATTTGATTAGGACGACAGAGTAATAAGATTGGTCAAACGAACCATTGAATGGTGTAAATAGTAAATTTAATGTATCTGTATTATCAATAATAAAACTTACTCTTTTAGTATTATTGTTGCTGTGAATGCGAAAATTAAAGATATGGTTTAACTACCAATAGAGAAAACTTCAAAAAAAACTCCAATGGTTTCACACTTTTTCATTTTAGTATCCTATAGTTTAAAGTGTATCAAGTTAGTACCCTGTGGTTTCTCACTTTATCACTTTAGTACTCTGTGATTTAAAGTGTATCAAGTTAGTACTCTATGATTTTATTTTTGTATCAAGTTAGTACCATGTGGTTTTATTTTTGTATCAAGTTAGTACCATGTGATTTTTAAGGGGTGGAATAATCCCTTAACCCCCATATTATCTCCAAACACCCCCAAAAATGGGTGGGGTTAGCTATACCCACCTAACCCGGGATAGCCCATTTTGGGTGGGGTTAGCTAATCCCACCTAACCCCACCAAACCCCAACCAAATATTATTTTCTATTCATAATAACCCACTATCCTTCTTATCTCATTTACTTCAACCAAACATTATTTTCTATTCATAATAACCCACTATCCTTCTTATCCCATCTACTCCAACCAAATACTATTTTTTACTATCCTGGAATAACTCCAACCCCCAACCAAACACAAAAATACTTTAACCCCACCTTGACCATGAACTTAACCCTATCCCTGGAATAATTAGTTTTTTCTTAACCCCGAACCAAAGGGTAGCAGGGTACTAAAGTGATAAAGTGTGAAACCATAGGGTGTTAAAGTGATAAAGTGCGAAACCACAAGGTACTAACTTGATACATTTTAAACCACAGGGTACTATAGTGAAAAAGTGCAAAACCACAAGGTACTAACTTGATACACTTTAAACTACAGAGTACTAAAGTGAGAAAAAGTGAAACCACAAAGGGGGTATTTGAAGTTTTCCCATAGATTTGAGATAGTACATAATAGAAAAGGCAAAGTATTAACATTCATTGATGACTTGCACTTTGTATTCAAATCAAGTTTGGTACAATATCAAATATGCATGTTGTCATTAAATATGATCTAGACCATTTGAAATGTTTAGATATCAATAAATATAATCTAGACCATTTGAAATGTTTAGAGACTGTAAACTAAACGATTTGATTCAACAATGTTAATGATAGAGAGAAGGCATTGAGGATTATATGTTCAGCGTACTGAAAAATAGTAAACTTTTAAAAAAATTTTAAAAAAAATTTGAGACTCACATGAAGTATTTATTCATTGAAAGTGGTAACTAATAATTTCAAAAGTTTAAGCCGAAGAAAATGACACACCTATCATACTTAAAATACATAGATGCACAGTGCTTACGAGCTCAATTGTGATTCGACCTAATCTGGCCTTCGCCATGAGACAAATCGTTGAACCTATTTCAGCCAACAATATCCTACAAATATTTACAAAAGCTCGAGCATTTAAAATTGCCCATCAATTAATGTTTCATTTGATGCTTGGTGACAATGAAACTTAAGGCTTTAAATTTCACCTCTTCATATTTTGAATTTTAAATTTTTTTAAACATTCTTTTATTATTTTCCTTTCAAACTCATACCGTAAAAAGGTGAAAAAAAATGCTTGTATCAAAAATCAAACCATGCTTATTCTTTTTCATAAAGCAATACTTTCCGTAACGAACTTTATTTATACTTTTATGAGCCTGAAAAATTCGAAAACACTTTAAACTCTCCTCATATGTAAATAAATAAGATTTTTTGAGATAGGCACGTAAATAATATGTTTACACAATTTCACATATTTACACAATAATAAGAGTATATACATGCGAAAAAAAATATTAATATTTTATTTTATTAAGCTTTTATTATTTTTAAGGGGCCAAAATATCCATACTTAGGTTATTGGGCCACTCATGTGTCATAAGTCACAACAATTAACATAAGAAACAAGGCCTAAATTTTGGTCTCGTTTTCACTTTTGGTCCTAAAACTATGAGCTTTATGACACTTTGGTCCCCAGACTTTGATTTATTACAATTTTTAGTTTGGATTCTCTGAACTGTTATAATTAAGTATTAATGTATCTCTAATGTAAAAATGATGTATCAATGATGTAATCGATGATGCGATACTAATTAAGATGACACGTTTATTTTCATATCAACGACATATCAATATTTAGTTAGCTAAATTAAATTATAGAACTTAATTGTAATAATACTTTATAAAGTTTGAGAAAAAAATTGTAAAAAAAAGTTTGAGGACTAAAGTGTCAGGCTTTTCATAATTTGAGGACCAAAAGTGTAATTTAGCCTTTCTTAAACTGACATGCGGGGCCCACATGTCAGTGATATAGAAGCATTGTATGGTGCATTTTTGGCTCATAGGTGAGAAAAAAATCTATTCATTGGACCTGGTCCATAAACTTTTGGATGCTGGAATTTGATTATTTATATAAACTCAATAATTTTTATTATTATTGTCAAACTTTTATTCAATTTTCCTAACAAATGGATGTTATTCTGGATTGATTTATTTACCGTCATATTATTTAATATAATAATATATGTCACAGCTAATTCAGCTATCATAAATTTTTCTTGCATAATATGACGCTTCAGCTATAACTAGGCAACATGATGCCCAAATTGATTATTGTATTATTACTGTATTGCTAAAATCAATTATTGTATTACTGTCGTGGTGTTTATTAGTTACAACCAGAGATCATGATCTCTGGTAATCGAATTTGTATTTAATCAGATCACTCTGTCGAAAACCCTGCTTGGTATTGTTACCACTTTTTTGTTAAAAAAAAAAACACTAATTCTATATAACTTGATATATTTGAGAAAAAACTTTGTTTTTTTGTTATTATATGATTAGTTTAAAATGCATCTGACTAAGCGATAAGCGAAATTGTTTACAAAAATTTTGAAAGCAAAAAAGAAAAGAAAAGAAATGTTATCTTTTATTGCCAAATAAATATCTTGGATAAATAATACCAAATGAGACATCAGTTATCATAATTTCTTATTTTTTAGTTTAACAACATGCTAACAGTTATATTACCGCTGTGTCGTTTATTGAAAACAACGAGACCTCGTGCCCGAATCAAAGGTCGTATAACTGCCATGTCGTTTATTAGAAACGACGAGCAATTATGATAATCCAATCGGCAGCTAATCAGATGACTCTGTCAGAAAATTAAATAAAAAATATAATATAATTTAACTAAAATAGAAATTAAAATTAAATAACTTAATAATTCTTATTATATAAATTAGAGTTGAGCAACAAATGCTACAATTTCTCCTTAAAATGGTAAATATTTTGTTGGCAAGAAAAATATATGGAAATCCAAGCACAGCTTACGTGGCACAGTTTAACTGGTCTTGTTAACGGATGACGTGGTAGACCCGGTGTAGGAGATGGTTTCTTGTGGCGGAGGTGTAGGGAGCGTGGACCAGCTCATCAAATGTGGACGAAGCTCGGGTTAGGGCTTATGGAAACATCGCGCTCACCCAACCTCTTAGAGAGAGAGAGAGAGAGAGAGAGAGAGAGAGAGCGATTCGCCTCGTCGTCGTTCTCCATTCATCGCAGTCGCGTTTAGGGTTCGTTCTCATCATCTCCGCCGCTTTGCTTTTCCTTTCAATTCCATTTTATCGCGATTTTTTGAGCTATTTTTTGACATAATTAGGTGATTGTAGGGTGGTAGGATCGTGTTGTTTAATCGGGATTTTTGGGTGGGTTTTTTGGGTGCGGAGGTTAGGGTTTATCGATTTTGGCGAGTTATATTTAGTTTTTTACTTTGTGTTTTGGGGGGAATTTGGGAGGTGATGGATTTCGAGTTGGGAGTTGGGGGGGAGTTGGTGTTGTGGATGAAAATGGCGAGAGATTAGTGCCTTTTGGATGTGTAGTTTTGTTTTTTTGTTTAGGAGTTATGGAGAGGAAGTGAGAGGAGGTTCCAAGAATGGAGCTGGTGAGTTGCTAGGGATTATCTTGCCCTAAAAGTGTCCGATAAAATGACCTAGAGAATTGTGAGTATTAGGTACTTGGTTAGTTGATGGTTTGCTATGGATTTCAGAGTTGAAACTGGAGAAAACTGTGAGTTTGAAGTCCTAGTTCGTATTCCGATCTTGAAACACATTCACTTTGACGCTTTGGAGCCCTCAAAATCTCTAAAAGCACTTTAGAGCTCCGCTGCTTTACAATATGGCCTAAAAGTGTTCGATAAAATGACCTAGAGAATTGTGACTATTAGGTACTTGGTTAGTTGATGGTTTGCTATTGATTTCAGAGTTGAAACTGGAGAAAACTGTGAGTTTAAGTCCTAGTTTGTGTTCCGATCTTGAAACACATTCACTTTGACGTTTTGGAGCCCCCAAAATCCCTAAAAGCGCTTTAGAGCTCCGCTGCTTTACAAAATGGCAGTGGGAATTTGGGGATTTTGGAGACTTCGGACTCTAAAGAATCAAAGTGGTTGTGCTCAGAGGGCGCATTCGAAATGAGGCCTAAGAGTTATTTCTTTTTTAATTTAGTTTCTTTTCTAATTTACCACATCAAGTAGCTTGTGAATAATGATTTGATCTGATAATGTAGGGAACTTTCAATGAGGATGTGTGAGTTGACACCTGTCGACCATGCATATCTTGTTTTCAAGTTTTTCTGGGAAATTAGCTAATTAGCTGATACCAGCTTTTTCTTCCCTTTTTTGTTTTGGGCTTGTCGTTATTGCTTTCCTCTCGAAGCATTACTATTGTTGATGTCATTTTATTACTTTTAGGCAACTGTGTCACAAAATTGATGTCTGTCTCATGAAATAAAAATATTCCTCAGTTCTATAGATCGAATTTGTAACTCTTAACTCAAATTGAAGGGACTGGAGATCAGACTTTGCTTGTTCCTTTAGTCCGAACATGATTTCAGAAGCCATGATAAAGTGCAACTTGTGTACGGGTCTTTATCTTGGATTTAGTTAAGTGTTATTGTTCTTTGGTTGCTAAACATGTTAAGTATACTCAAATGTGTGAAATTGGCGTGATGCTGAATTCATGTTTTGACATGTGTTGACAATAATATGTAAGTTTGGTTGTTTTACTTGATTAAAATTCTATACTCTACTAATCTACTTTCCCTTTTGCACTTTTTCCTATTGATCTGGGTACTGCCTATAGTTAGTATCTTTTTTCTTGGTTTTGGCAATTTTTGGCTATAATGGTACTTATAATATGCTAAGAAGAATGGCTAGAAGTTAAATACATCTATCTTAAGTGGGAGGAGGAGAACAATTTCTTCGTCAAAAGACTTATCGTGTTATTCTGCATAAAACTATAATGATTTCCTTCCATTTTCACTTGAGAATGTTCTTTGCACAAGGGGCTCATTCTGCTTCTTGCTAGGTTTGTTCAAGTTAAATCACGAGCTAGAAACTATTTGGCCAGCCTCTTTGTTGAGTTCTTCAAGTTCTTACTATATTTGTTAACGAATTTGAGGTCCAGAGACTACTTTGAAGCAATCCTTGAACTGGGTACTATGATGACGAACCAAACAAAGTTTCTGTTGATTAATCAGAAATAATGTCCTTCAACTTTGAATGGGTCCAGTATTTGTGTTGCTTGAATGTAGAAGCATGAAACTTGTTTAGATGAAGTTACATGAGAAATGTCTAGCTGCGCAATGGTTTGGTCAATAAGATTTCAAGAGGACTTTGGAATCTCTAGCAGCATTCGTATAATTTTTGTCTTAATTTCTCTCAACTTGAAAGAAAATTTCTGTCATCTTTGGGATATGATATTTGTCTGACATTGACTAGTTATTTTGGTCTGGAGAATGATGTGATGATGGGTTGTGTGTCTTCTAATGGGCTGATACTTCCAGAGGTCACTTTTTGATATTACTATTTTCCCTTCAGCATTTCTGGTTGGTAGTTCTATTATGCTGCCGTAAGTTCTATTATGTCCATGAGGGTTAATTCTAAGTGTATATGAATTGGTCTGTTCATTGAATAACTTGTATCGAAGTTCATTTGAAAGTTAATTTGCATTAAAAGGGTATTGTTACTCATAAATCATGTTTTAGCTGTCTTGTATTTGTTCAAAGCATAAATTTTAAAGCTTATTCATCTCATTCTCCATTTGCAGGTATGGTCTCCATAATATAAGACTGCCACAGGCTTAAAGAAATAAGTTTCAGCTACAAACAGTTGCTAAGACTCGAAATTGTGAAGATGTTGGAGCCATCTCTCTCATCTGCGGTGGACACTGTACAATTAAGAAGTTCATTGGCAAAGGAAGAAGACAACTCAACTTCTTCTGAACCCATTAGCAATTCTGAAGACAATGACATCAGTGATGATGATGACGATGATCGCAATCATAAACACCGAAGGCGTGAGGCCAGACCTCAATCCTCTGACAATGAGGCCAATGATCAACCTCTGAAAAGACCCAACAAGAAGCGAAATAGGCCTCTCGAGAATGGACAACTCCTTTCTAGTGGTGATTCTCGTGGTGAAATCCAGAAGCGACGCACTGGCGTGACTTCTTCGGATTTGGGCCCACGGACTAGAATAAATCAATCATATCGCTCTGATCCGATCCATCGTCTTGATTCATCTGCATCCATGGCTCGAGGAAGAGGAAGAGGAAGAAATATGGTACAATGGAGTCAACATGATTCAAGATTCAACCCACTTGACTCAATTGATTTTGCAGCTCAAATGGCTTCACAGGGCCCGCCTACGCACGCTAGCATGTTTGTGGGGCCTGGGTTACCAGGTGGTGCGAGTACCCAAAACGGTTCATGGGGTGCATATGGTTTTATTCCTGGAATGAGTAGCAGGATTTTGGACCCCATTCACCCACTCGGAATGCAAGGTGCTATTCAGCCTACGATTAGTCCTCTCCTAAATCTTGGGATGCCACGTCAGCGCTGTAGGGACTTTGAGGAGCGTGGGTTTTGCTTAAGGGGGGATATGTGCCCAATGGAGCATGGTGTGAACCGGATTGTTGTTGAAGATGTTCAGGTCTGCCTCCTTTTGCATTTTAGCCGAATTTTGGACATGTGCATTTTATGTCATTGTTGTATAATTTGTGATGTTTAATTATTTACATGGTTTTGTCATGCATCTTCTTGGAGAGAATCTCTTTTATTTCTTTACCATGTTCTCATGGACATCCTGTAAAAGTAATGCAGGGTTCACTGAGAGTATTTTGATGAGATTTTTCTCCCCCATTATATGAACTAGCTCTGGTTCATAAATTCTACATAAATTTTGGCTCAATTGGTGAACCAGAGCTAGAGGATGGGTCAGTGTAGGTCACCACATTCAAATCAGATCGTCTTGCAGGGTTATATAATATATGTAGATATATTTATTGCATTATTGTCTTTTGTAAATAATATATGTTACAAATTTGCAGAGCCTTTCTCAATTCAATCTTCCTGTCTCTATCCCAAACCCGCAAGCATTGGGAATCCAAGCTGGGCCAGGATCAATAGTTCCTTCCACTGCACCATCGAGCCTCTTTACAAGCTCCAAAGCTATTGTTCCTACTAAAGACAGCAAATCCATAGTAGCAGATGATGCATTAAGACCAAATGGAGTTTCTTCTGCTTCAGTTGTTGCTGAAGCCGATGTATACGATCCTGATCAGCCCTTGTGGAATAACGAACGGCCAGAAACATCTTCCTTGAGGCTTCCTTCACTAAACAATGATGAGGAACCAACGTGGGATGCTGACGGCATTGGAAGTGATTCCCGAAACCGCAGTTCGGCAGCCATTGTCGGTTCCGAAAGCACGAATTCTTCTGTTTGGGGCCGGATTAAATCTGGGAATAAGTCCGAACCAGGAAGGTTAACTTCTACTAATGTAACTGCTGCAAGCTATACTGAAAATGAACTGAAGGAAGATGATGAGGCAACTCCTGGTACTATTCAAGGAAAACCTCTTAAGCCTTATTCAAGACTACGTGGAGATCAGGGTCGTAATAGTGGTAGAACAACTCAAAGAGCTTCTCGTACTCTCTATATTAATGGTATTCCCCAAAAAAGCAATAGAAGAGAAACTCTTTTTGCACATTTCCGGAAATTTGGTAATATAATAGATATTTATATTCCAGCAAACAGTGAAAAAGCTTTTGTTCAGTTCTCTAAAAGGGAGGAGGCTGAAGCTGCTCTCAAAGCACCTGATGCTGTAATGGGTAACCGTTTTATAAAGCTATGGTGGGCCAACCGGGATAGGATTTCTGATGAGGGAGAAAGTAAGGTAAACCCTAAGTTGATGCAGTTGACTAACACAGCAGGGCCATCTATGCCACCTCAGCAAGCTGTTTCTGATGGTGGGAAAGAAAAAGAAAATCAACCATCTGTAGCTCCAAAGGCAAGTATGGGAAGTGCTTCTGATACAACATTGCCTACTACTGGTTCTTCGAAGAGCTTATTAGCAAGTGGGCCAAAAACAACACCTCCTGTGCAAAAGAAGCTGGAGAGCTTGGAGCTTTTGGATGAGCTTCGCAAAAAACAGGAGATTTTGGCCCAGAAGCGCAATGCGTTCCGGCGGGAATTAGATAAACTTGCAAAACAAGTAATTTTCCCTTTCTTTCTTTTAGTGCTTCTGAAATATTATTGCCTGTTGTGATTGGAAATATTTTGATTTTCCTGAAGATGAAGACCTATATTGCTAAAGATTGTGGAATATCTTATCTTTCTTACAGCAAACAAGTTTCCACATAACTATATTAGTTATTATTTAACTGTGTGTTTTGTTGGAGGTAATTACATATTTAGAAGTGCGCTTCTGAATGATTCAACCACACCTGTCCGCTTGGTTGTGTAGTTGGAAAATTGTTGAAGTTTTAAGTTCCAAAACAATAAAAAGTAACCACTTCTAACTACTTGATTATCTGCTGGAGGTTTCAGAAATCAAGTTTTGAGAAGTAATTTCCACTTCCATGCACTTACCAAGAACAAACACTCCCTTAATACATGAGCATTCAAGCTGAATTCCCAAAAGTAAAGATAATTGATTGTTTCTGATAACTAAATAGGTAAGGATATTATGGTGTACTAATAATATGATCTATTTCAGGCTACTCCAGTAAAAAAGGGGGAAATTATTGAAGGGCAAAATACAGGTCCCACTACTGGAGCTGCAAGAGCTGTAACGCTGAGGCCTGTGAATGTTAGAATACAGGGAACTCATCAAGAAGCCGGGAATAGTACAGCTGAAAAGAGAAACCCCGGAGATCTTGTTTCACCCACTCCAAAACCTAGTTCTTTGACTGTGCTACAATCTCCAAAGACTGCAAAACTGGCAGCTCGTCCATCAGCATTATTGCATAATAGATTTAAGCTGGATAATCGGCCGACCTCATTTCGAATCCTTCCTCCTTTACCGGCAGAAATTGCAGATGTAATCTCTCTCTCTTTCTCTCTCTCATGCACACATACATACGCACAACGCACGCACATGCATACATTCATTTTATGTCTTGTGAATGTTTATGTCTTGCTCTCCTCTTGTACACATATGGGTAGGCACAGGTACATTTAAAAACCTATGAATGCCTTGTGCAATGAATTAATCCAAAGATATCAATTATGGTATGAAAGTTGTTGAGCTGCTTTAAAAGTCATGGCCTCAATATTTTCTTTCATACGCCGAATATTTTGATATGAAGCTAGATAAACAAGGACGCAAATTCTTGGTGCTTCAAAGGACGGTTGCTTAGCTTTCTAGGTATCTTTTGAACGAAGCACCCAAGTTTGCCTTGCCTTGGTTTTAGAATGCACAATAAAACTGAAAAATGATATTTGGGTCATTTATCTTACAAGTAGAGACCTAGAAGTCGAGATTGATAATAAGTGGGCCACTTTAACCTTTGACTCCTCTGGATTTATACAAATCCCAAGGTGAGTCCTGGAAAGTGGACAGTGATCAGTTTAACTCGATTTTATTGCTTTGGGGTAAGGGAAGTCAAGTCCTAAGAACTGGGCTGAGCGAAAAGTTTTTTTTAAAAATTTTAAATTGTGCATCTCTATCTTAACTCTTGCCTCAATAGATATGATATATTTTATTTTGTCATTATTGGTGAGTAATTCAGTAATTTTTATCAATTTCTATTTCTGACTTGCCATCAAATAAACGGTTAAATTTTTCTTTGAGAAGGATATTTTTGGAACTTGAATTGTTAGAATTTATCTCTGATATATACAAGATATATACAAGAAACCAATATGACCCAATGTTGACAAGCTTTTAATTAGGATCATGATGACTGAATGTATTCACGAATCATTACTATTTTTAGGATTTCCTAAATGAATTTTAGACTCCCACCCGAAATCCCCACACACCACTGATTATCTAGGTTTTACATTTTTGAGCTGCCTAGATCTTGGAGCAATTGCCTATTAGCTCCCTGTTTGGCCATAAACTGCCTTGTCTTTAAAATATCAAAGCTACCACCAGTTCATGAATTTTCTAGTCTGAAAATTTTAATGCCCAGTTATTTGACTGATTTTTCTTTTTTTTCTTTTTCTCTTGTAACTAGCAGGCAGGTGAATTACTAAGTTGCTGTATTTTAAAAAGGTCTTATCATGTTAACTGGCATCGGAATACTACATAAATGAACAAAAGAAGTAGTTTGTGAAACTGATTTCATGGTAACATAAGAGTTTAGGCAAACTTAATATCTTGTGGACTCACTTGGTTCCTTGTTCCTTGTGCTACCTCATTTGGGTTTAAATACAAGAATGCTTTTCTTTTTTGTTTTCACTAGTAATTTTATTCCTTGTTGTTCTTTTATAGGTTGCTGTTCTAAAGGATCATTTTTCATCATTTGGTGAGCTCTCATCTGTTGTTCTTGAAGATGCGGAAGCCCATAATGAGGGCTTAATTGAGAAGCCATCGCAAAGATGCTCTGCTGTTGTGACTTTTACAACACGCCAGTCTGCTGAAAGGGCTTATGATGGTGGTAAATCTTGGAAAGGACACAATTTGCAGTTTATGTGGCTAAAAGCGACCTCAAATTCCAACAGTAGTTGTGGGCTTCAAGAAACTTCTACTCCGATTAGCTCTTCAGGTGCTCACACCCTAGCTGATCTGGTGATATCTGAGTCACCTTCGTCGACTAAAGGGAAGT
Source organism: Ananas comosus (assembly GCF_001540865.1). NCBI lineage: Eukaryota > Viridiplantae > Streptophyta > Magnoliopsida > Poales > Bromeliaceae > Ananas > Ananas comosus. The sequence goes on from NC_033641.1 coordinate 616,323, forward strand.
CGGTGGGCGTGCAAAATGGTGAGCCAGTAGCAAACGTGGAAGGCACAAATACAGTTGAAGTTCCAACATCAAGCTCGGAGCATCCCCCCGAATGTGATGTGCCAATGGATGCAGATAAAAGCAAATCCTAATTTTGAAAGTGAGGTATGGTCTACTTTCCTCATGAATTTTTACTGTTGTCCTTTTTCTTGGTTTCCGATGGAATTGATGCTAGTTTTTCTTCTGAATCACGTAGTAGTCGGTGTTTTGCTATTTAGTATTTACAAGTGAAATTTCTAAAAGATCATTAGTTATTTTTGTGATATATTGAAGCTCCCAAATTTTTCAGATGAATCACACTCTTCAACTAAAATAGACCCAACCAACCGTAATCTAACCTAATCAGTGTAGAGATAGGAATATTGTTTTCTCTAGTTCAAAATTTAAGTTGTAGTTAGGAAAAAAAATTCCTAAGGCACTTCATTGGCTTCGTGCACGTTCTTTCACATCTCCTGTTCTTTGCTAGATCGAGAGGTGACTAAATATTTAAAAGAATCCAAATTGAGGGCTCAAAGACAGGACATACTACTGTGTATGTGGTTTTATGTCATACACAATTTCATATTATTTTTATTAGGTTTCCTTTCTTTTCTTGTGACTGGTTCTAACAGGATTGAACAACCTCTAATTCAGGCATTTATTCTTCACTAGTTCATGTCGATATTAAATTCATTCAAGCTTGTTCTAACGCCTAAATGTTATGTAAACGAAAACATTGTCTATCTTGGTATAGTTTTAGTTTATATTTCATTCAAATTTGCTGTTATTCACATCAGCAAAGCTTATATACTTGTTTGATCCTACTAGTGAATGGTCATTATACTTATTTGTATCCTTATGTTTCAGTTTCATTATCTATCACATAAATGATCACTTGGAAATTCTGCTACTACCAATTTTTCCAAACCTGTAAATTGCTAACCAGTTCAGGTTGTTGGCGTATCCGCAGGCCCTCAGTTGGACAAGCTTTGGTGTTGAATTGAGGTTTCAACAGGATGCTTTTCTCCCTGTGGAACATAATGAAATGAGCCGATACAGATCGTTCTCGTAATAACTGCTGTGGCTGAGGAAAGTTGTATTAAAGCTTTTGTTAGTTCCAGAATTGGCGGTACAACACTTTCCAAATGACTGAAACCAAATAGAAACTGCGGACTGGTCCTTTCGCCCCTATAGGGCTTTTTGTTCCGTAATTCCTTTTAGATAACTTGTACACTCCTTACTCTTAATTGTTGTTTTCACCTTCATACATATCATACTCTAATTCTGTTCTAGGATTTCTTGGCATGTAATTGAATATCAAATTGTTCAGCATTATTTGAACTTCTGCTTCATCAAGCATTTTGATCGGATGACAAGAAATGAAAAAGAAAGCAAAAATGAGGGTGGAAAAAAGAGCGGGAAAAAAAAGGGTGAAAATATTTGAAAAAGGAGAGGAAAGAACCGGCGATATGTTGTGAAGAGAGAGCATTGAAGAAATAAAGAAACAAAAAAATAGACCGTGTTTGCTGAAAAAGGAGAAGAAAAGAGAAGAAAAAAAGCAGATGCGAAGGAAAAAAAAAAAGAAGAGAGAGGAAAGAAAAGAAGGAAAAAATTGATAGCTGACTATTTCAGCAATAATCCGAGGAATCTCGGATGAAATCATTATACATTTCAGTATATTCTGATTATTTTTTTTTTCGTAATCAGGCTTATGCATATTTTATCATTTAATCCTGGTTTTTCCCCACTTTTTGGACATTAAGTTGGATTTCATGGAGGTATCGGCCGAGCCGAGTTGATAGAAGGGCTTAATTTGTATATACTGATCTCTCTTTGGTTGCAGCTGCTGAACTAAGTGCTTCAGCAATAAGCTTACACACTCCTCTGTTCAGGTAAGATCCTCTTACACTGTTTCAAGCTCTCTCTTGCAAGTTTCTTCTGTTCTATTAAGTATTCTCGCAGCAGCTCGAAATTTCTCGAGCTTTTGCAACACTTGCCTGGTTGATTACATAGCGTTCTCTCGTCTGCTTTTCTCGTTTCGTGTTTTCCGCCGGTGTTTATAGGTTTCATGGTGAACTTTTGGAAGGTGTCTTATCGTAAAATGCATTTTCGCATCGATGCTCTGTGGTTTCCGATTATTGCTCTGTTATTTTGTTATTTTGTTTTTTTTTTTCTGTAGGGATCTTTTCCGATAGCCTCATCACAATTAGATTTGGATTCGGTTTCGGTTTCGGTTTCGGTTCACGCCAATGAATGGGTTTTGATCATATTTGGTTTTAGGTTTCGATCGAACTCGGCCCAAAACTCGAATCCTAAACCGAACTATCACGTGTTTTCTGGTCAAGTTCGATGCAAACCCGTTTATATGTACCGAAACCCGATCCGGATTCAAATTCTAATGAGGCCATCCAAAAGTCGGATTAGCAAAGCATTCTCAGGGCATTAAAGTGATACACACGGAACCACAGAATATCAATGTTTTCGTTAGTGGGGTGGGTTTCAGGTTCTAAATTTTGTATCCGATGGAGTTCGGGTACGGTTTCAAGTTTCAATTTTTTTTATTCGGATTTGGCTTCGGGTTTTGCAAACACCGCTCCAAAACTGACCCATTGATGTATTAAGGAAAGATATATACACTCAACGGTGCTTCAAAGCTTGAGTGGTGGATCTAGGTTAGAGGCACCTAAAAATTCTCGCATATTTTTTTAATCAATGAAAATATAATTATTATGTAACGCCTCAATAGTCCTACATCGGTTGGGATATTGATTCCGATAAGTTTATATAAGGCATACACGTTAGAAATAATAACTGAGTTTAAACATTTTGGGCTGATGGTTTGGGCTCAACGAGTTATTATTGCTGGCGGGTCGGGTCGTTGCATATTATGTAGTCATTATTATCAAATTTACCTTGTATATTATTGATAGTAAATAAATAGTATTTATAACTAATTTTGTGGTCTTTGAATTAATACTATTCAGTTAATACTATTTTTTGTTTTTACACAAATAGTTATTGAATTGCATAGTTTGTAAATTATTATAAGATTTGTTTGCGACCGAAGTGTTTTCCCATCTTTTAATTGCAAAGCAAATGTGATCTAAAGCATCTAATAATAATAACCTCATAATGATAACGAAAAAAAACCTCACTTCATTATCAACAAAGGCAAGTAAAATAGTTTTTAACCAAAACAAGCATCTAAAAACAAGTAGTTTAATTTTAAAAAAATAACAGCATCTGCAAATTCAAGATGTTAGCAACTGCTACAAAACACCAACATCTCTTGCATAACATCAAATCCATGAATAAACCACTGAAAACTACTTTCAAATTTGGTTTATCTCCTACCAATGTTTTGCTAGCTATTACTCCCATCAGAATATGGTTCCCCATGTGACCATGTTGAGTTAGAACAAATTGCACAACCTTGATGCACCTGAAAAAAAAACAAAAGGACAAAATCAATAAGTTATTAGACTAATAATATTTAAAATTCAAACCAGAAATCACAACCTCATATTTTTGAGTTTGAGAGCCAAAAATATAATTACCCCTCCAAAAAAATAAAGAAGGATTAACCACATTGAATTAAAAAGTTCGACAAATAACCTCTCAACCAAGTAAAAATTTTTCTCAAATTCTCATGCATGATACATATCTGAAACAAATCTCAAAGCATTGCAATCCTTGATTTCCAAAAAAATTCAGGCATGCCGACGAAAACACTTCACTCTGCGACCGTCGTCGCAAAATAAATGAGATTACATATATGAAAGCACAAAAAAAATAAAAATAAAAAAATCCTATGGTATTTTCTAGATGCTTCAAGAGAGAAATAATTGACCAAACATATAAATCTGCAATCATTCCACCATTTTCAAGCAGAAATCCGCGCCCTCCATTTCGATCCATCTGATTCCCGCTGAAGCTTCGTTGTTGTTCGATCGAATATGAATGCTCGGACACGAGAACAAGTTCGCCAATTTGGGCAACAGACATTAAGCCGTCTTCTTTCTCGCGAAACGCTGCAGAGATTTCGGGAGCTCGTCAGCCTCAGACACCCGCTGTTTCTTCTTTGCGGGCGGCTGGCCGTCCTCACTCGGTTGCTCCAAAAACGGCCTCTTCGCCTTGAATACCTCCTCCTGCTTCTTCTTCGCCCTCTTACTGGGCTTGTTCCTTCCCTTAGTCTTCTTCTTCACTGTAATACTCTTCGCGGCCGCGATAGCCTCTTCCATCTCGTCTTCCGCCTCTTTCTTCGCCTTCTTCTCTTTCCTCCTTGGCGGCCTCACCGTGCCGATCTTCTTCGGGTCGAGCATGATGGTCTCGGGCTGGAGCTTGTCGAGAAGTGCGTGCACTTCTTTCTCTCGCCTCTGCTTATTGGTCTCGTACGGATTCGCGACCCACGTGTCGAAATTCGGTTCGCCCGAGCCAGGCACAAGGATGGAGGATAGACCCTTGGAGTGGCCGATCCCTAAAACGTCCTCGTACGGCCGGAAAGATACCTTCCCAATTTGGTAACCCTTGACCATCGCGTGGGCCATGTAGGGTTCGTACTCGTGACCCCCCGAATCTTTCCAGATTTGGACTTTCGATCCATTACCTGCAACATCGACGACATGTTTGGTCATTTAACAAAATGGTCCAAAAATATTCACAATTCTCACAAAACTCAGCTTATTCAGAAAAAAGAAATTGGTTTATTAATATATAAATATACAGCACCTGCAAGCAATTCGAATTTTTCCGAATAAATTTGATTATTAGATTATCCATAATTCTCTGCAATTTTGTTAACAAAAGTTATGGACAAATTCAGGAAATTCCAATTCCGCTTAAAAGTTCGAAAAAAAGGGAATATTGCGTCTCTTATTACCCGTTGCGAGCAAGCCCTTCTGACTGAAGTCCAGAGTTTGGGCTTGGGCGGAGTAAGTCCGAAGGACCTCGAACTTCCGGAGGTCCCACAGTTTGATTTTCCGGTCCATGCCGGCTGTTGCCATGAGGTGGCCGCCGGAATGGAAGGCGAGGGCGGTGACAGGGCCGTGGTGGCACAGCATAGTGACCAAGGGCTTCACGCTGGTGGGCTTCCACATGGTCACTTTGCCGCCGGAGTGGCCCAACCCGATCACAGCGTTGTATGGGTTCGACCGCATCACGTCGGTCCGGCCCAGCCCGGTTCGGTAGTTGGCGACTATCTCGCCTGTGCTTATGTCTTGGTAGTGAAGTTGCGCAAAGCTGTTTACCGATACGAGAAGGAAGTGCTTGTCTAGAAACTGGAGCTTCAGAGGTTTCCCATGCTCCTGTAAATCGGAAAGAAGATACGTTTATTTGTAGATATGGAAAAGTTGGAAAAGATGACAAGCGATAAGACCGAAAACTACACATTCACGTAATGCATACCTTTAGGCAGTGGACTTCGGTACCGTGCCGGTTATAGATGAATGGGTACCTGTAGCAGGAAAAAAGATCATGTAATTCGTCAGAACAATCACGCTTGACAACCATAGTAGATAGGTTACGAGATTGAAATTAGCGAGAAAGCATGACAATATCTTGGCTCTCTGGGCTTGAAGAGTAGTAACATGTTTCATTCTGTGAATCTCAGCAAATTCAGATCCAATATTTTTTAATCTCGTATTTTTTGAAAAGTTTAATATAACAAAGAATAATAGGAATTTGCATATGCTCGGTAATCCCTAACGGAAAACATGATAATACAAAAGGCTCTGTCCAAAAATACTAAGACTCCATCCGAATAATATGAAGACTCGAGCTCTCTTCGATCTCTTCTTACATAAAAAGATAATGATATGCATTTTGAAAGTGCATGCACTGGTTTATCTCTACGCTCTCTCTATGTGAAGTCTAACTAATGGAGCTCTTGTAACTTCTTTGAAGCAAAACATTCTGCGAGCACAGAGAAATTTTGCAAGAAAATTTATATAAATATATATATATATATATATATATATAGAGAGAGAGAGAGAGAGAGAGAGAGAGAGAATGAAATACGAGAACTGAGAGATTACTTTTTCTGAGCTACTGCAAAAAATTGTTCATTTTGTAAGAATACCACATCACGGACAGTTTCTCTAACCTGAAAAATAAATCAAGTTAGAATATGAGAATCAACTTTCAACGTTCAAAGTAAAATGGATTTGAAGGCAATCAATTGCAAGCATTTGCTTCCCTCATTCTTTAAAGAGCTCAATTATAATTCCCCTGGAGTAGCAAACTAAATAGTTTTTAGCATCCTTTCTCAACATTTCAAACTTAAATGAATTAATAGGCATTATTTTGAATACATGTGGGACTACAACTATAAAATTTTTAAATGCAGGAGGCGAACACATTTTAATTGATTTCATATTAACCCCTTCGTGATATCCAAGTTCTTAAGAAGAGTAATAATTTTTTATGATATCCAAGTTCTTAAGAAGTAATAATTTTTGACCGCAGTATCAAAGTTATACTCATCAGACTTTATAGGCACCATAAGCAAGTCCCATTTGGTCCAATAAACAGTTTCCCCCAAGAACGCCCACAAAAACCTTGAGATACTCCTAGAACATTATATTCTCGCATTTGACTACAGAGCTTTTCTCGGATGATACTTTTACACTTCACAAAAATCCCTAAGAACCTTCACCCTAAACATCAAACACTTTACAGGGTAAATAACCCATCCATCTGAAAATTTCTTATTTTTAAATAGCTGTGCTTAGCAGCTATACACATTCTTGTTTTGCAGGCAAAATTAAAGCAATATAAGACATATGTTAGTCAATTCCTTTTTTGTATCTTTATTGAAGGGAAAAAGAGAGAAAAATAAATGAATATTCTGGTTCACGGACACTAAAAGCCATGGGAAATTTCATGTTTTTAGTAGAGAAGTGATAGCATTTGCAAGATAGGAATCATACCTGGAACTCCTTGATGAGGTCCATACTTAGCATATCAATCATTGCGACATGACCTTTGCGCCCTCCCACAATCATATAACGACCACTTGATGTGTATTCCTGTGTATAAGGACCTAACTCTGCACAATATCAAATGCAACTTAAATTCTCAGAAAACCTGATTTACGTGATTTCTTTGGATTAGAAGTAAAAAACTCAGCAAACAAGCATGACCCAGAAGGTCCCCTTTGAGATTCTGAATGGCCACGTCCATATATAACATAAAAGGCCACATGTACAAAACAAAACAGCAGTTGGAACATGCACACAAGGAAATCAGCTTACTTTACCAGGTAAGATCATATCGAAAGCTTTTCTTGCACTCAGAAGATCCACCTCACGAACAATAGATTCTTGCTTGATAGTCCACGTCTTCTCCAAACCTTCAGCCTCCAAATAGCCTTCCTCACTGGGCATAAGCCACTGAAAAGTAGGGGGAAATCAGCAAGATATAGCTTTTCCCAAGCTTCTTCACAATACTTGAAGAAAGTAGTTGCTATTCATAGCATCTAACTACTAAAAGTGTAGCATGAACATTTAGAGACAACCCAGCTGTTTTTATTCTGCTGTTTTTATTGGAAGAGACAGAATCAGCTAAAAAATTATGAGCCACGATGAGTCCAACAAATCATGCCAAGGCACTTTAGTAAGCTATTATCAATAAAGTTGTTTTTAACATGTAAAATCTGTGGATATCCATCACTTAACCATGGTATATATATTTTGATTGATAAATAAAAAGTGAGCCAACAAATCATTACAAGATAACACTACCAAACATGTTAGAGATTGAAACCAAAACATACGCAAACCTCATAGTTACTGATTGTAAAAGGAGAAATTCTTAAAAAGCAAAAAGTAAGACAAACTTAAACCAGAGAGAAGTGAGAATAAGTATCCACAAAAACTTGATTAAACTCAAGCCTTCATATTAAGTAGAAGACGTAAAACAGAACAACAACATTATGTTTAAAGGTACAAATAATTCAGAATATACGCACACATAGGTGACGCAAGTTACTTTAAGAAATATTCCAACATCAAAGGTGAATTATCACAATGAAGAGCCTCTGAGTTAAAATGGAATGGAAATTAGGCACCAGACAAATATACTACAACAGATTTCCGCATTCAATTATAAAGAATCAGTAAGAAAGGAAGGAACCTTTTCAGCCTTGGCAGCAGCTTTCGCAGATTGGCCATATAATTTCTCCCTCACAGCTAGCTGGCCTTTTAGTTTCTTATCTTGTAAAACCTTGAAAATAAGCACACACATAAACACACAACCATTTAGGTGAATCATTAGACAAAGCCAACATCCTCAAGAATGTGATCACAGCAATAGCTCGATTAGCACTCTATACACAATTCTCGCACATAAAGTAACTAACGAAGGGAAAATGCTCTATCCACTCCCGTTTACTCAGAAGTAGAAGGAATGATATATCGAATTGGTCAATTTGGAGATTTATGGCGACCATACAATGGCGAATCGCAACAAACATGTAATTGCTCGAAACACGTCAATCGATCTCACTTTTAAGTAAATTAGAGTAGGTAAAGCATTACTTCTAAAGTAGTGAGAAAAAAAGAACTCATACCTCTAAATTAGCAGCTTCTCCTCGCAAATACTTCTTCGACTTCAACTCCAATTCATCTAAAGCATCCTATTAAACATTAAACACAGTAGACAGTAAAGTAATACTGATGCTCAAAATAAAGCTACAATAACATTTATCAGCAAATTCTCGCAAGTAAAATAAGAAAAAATAAAGGAGTTATTTGAAGAGCAAAACAAGAAAAACCACTAAAGTTTCGAATTTGAACTTAATATCACCTATTCCATGAATCAAAACAGCATGTATTGAGGCGCATAACCCTAACCTGATCGGTTGAAGGCTTAAATCGATCAAAAACCCCAGTTTCTTCGGCCGCCACCATCTGATTCAACGAGAACGGCATCGTATTACATCAAAACCAGTAAAAATTTGGGGAACAAAAAAGGGAAAAGGAAAGGGAACGAAGGGGAGCTCTCTCGGTTGGTAATTTAGGGTTTGGAAAGAGATCAAGGGGCTCGTACATTGAAGATCTCTCGAGCAACGAGCTCCGGTGGCGGCGTCGGCGGCGGTGGCGGCGGCGGCGGCGGAGGAGGAGGAGGAGGAGGTGGTGGAGGAGAAGGGGAGTTAGGGTTTAGTAGTTGGAGCGAAGGAGAGAGAGGCGAAGGGGTTAATGCGTGGCGCGGTGCGGTGCGGGTTAAAATGGATTGGGTTCGGGTTGGGTTCGCGATCGAACCGCATCCGCATATGTTGTATTATTGGGCTCCCTCCGATGGATTATTTTATTATTGTTATTTACTTTTGTATAATTAAAGCTCTATTTACGTGCAGTGGAAAAGTATGATGAAAAATACCATGCCTATTTTTAAACAAAATATTATTTTCGGCGTATTGTAATAAAATAGTTATGATACATCTCTGTGTACTTTTGGCGTAACTCCATTTTGGATAATAACAGTTTATAACTTTCGAAATTAAAATAATATCCTTTTAGGGCCCGTTTGGTTCGAGTTATGTAATATTACAAAGTATCTCAACATATCTAGATATTTTGGATTTCGGCGTGAGATTACTACTGATGCTGCATTAGCGCGTTTGGTTTAATGCAGTAATGTAATACTAGATTACAGTATTTATAGCATTAATACGTTTGGTTCAGTTTATAAAATTTAATAATCCTGACATAAAAGTATAGATTTTTTTCAAAATTACCCTTGTTGTGGTCATTTCAATATTATTTTTGGCAGAATATGACGAATGGAGGGAAGGAGATTATGATGATTACCTGGGAGGACGACGCAATAGAAGATGATAGGTGTTCGTGCGCGAGAGAGAGAGAGAGAGAGAGAGAAAGTGGCGTGCGAGAGAGAGGGGGGAAGGAGAGAGAGAGATGAAAATAATACTGTTAATTAGATTTGGGGTTGTTAGAGGGTAAAATTGTCATTTTACATAATATGTCGTATTAACGGGTTTCAGTAATGCAAGATACACGACCCCCCTCCCGTTAATATTTTTGATATAATCCTGCTCGATTTGTAATGCTACATTAACGACTAGATTACATGGCGGATTAACCAAACACAGTTATCCTGGCAGGATTGCCTGTAATCCTGGCAGGATAACTCGAACCAAACGCATTAGGGTAATGTAAAATAATAAAATTTTGAATAAAAATAAGTTATGTCTAGAAATATCAACGGATTTGATTCGGGTGACTTTTTAAAAATCCAAATTCGAACCTGGCAGGTTTTGGAAATTCATATTCAAAATCAAAGTTGACAAAAAATTCAAAATTTGAAACCGAGAATCCAAATACAAAATAATCATTTCTTTTTACCATATCTCAGAATATATTATGTTTAAATTTTAATTTTCAAAAATATAAATTTAAATATAACATCTTAACATTCATATAGATTATATAATGTAAAATCTATTTCGGTTCGGATTCAGGTTCGGATCGAGTACAGACAAAATCTATATCCGGATTCCCAATTAGTTGGTTTTTTATTTTTTTTATACTCATTTCCAAAATCATATCTGTTCAGCAACGAGCATATTTGACCCTTTCAGATTTGAATTCGAATAAAATTTTGAATGATGTAACTTCAAACTGGTATATTTCTTTTTCTCTCTCTCTTGTTTTTTCCCCTTCTTTGTTTAGGTTTTCAACTCATGTAGTCCTTGGATTTAACTATAACAATTTACTTCCAAGAGTTTGAGTCTATTTTTAACTTCATTTTCAGAATTTCGATTTAGTCCACAAATTTGACCTTCATTTTAATCTCGTCCTCAACAAACTTAATTTATCGAAGCAAAATCCAAAGCCATTAATTAACAAGCCAAAGAAAAAAAAGTGAAAGAAGAAGAAAAAGAATACAAAAGCCAAAAGTGCTTAAAACACCCTTTTTCTCCCCTCAATTTCTGGTAAAAAGTTTACATCTTAAATACCGTAAAATCCCTCACAAACGCAACCTAATTTCCCCCTCCATCAAACAAGAACATCTCAATTTCTCGTAAAAGATTACAATCTTCAAGTACTGTAAAATTCCTCGCAAACATTTCCTTGCAGAATAAGCTGCAAAACTTGTGCTTTTTTATGCTGCTTCTTCCCCCCCCCATATCATCTAAAACTCTTCACTCGGGGGATTAAAATATCAGATACTACTATACAACAAGTTTCCCTTTAATTTAAGGGACAAATCCAAATCGAAGTATGCAGTGTGTAGGAACACTATCAATGATGTTGTTATTGCACCAGCTCTGGGATAAGCCTCAGCAGGAACGAAAGCTCGCGCTGTGAGAAGTTGGGCTTGGAATTAGGTTTATCACCATCTGCTTCTGCTGCTTCTGTTTCAGGGTTGATGAACTCCGACACCGCTTCGGTGATCTCCTGTACGAGGTCGACTATGACTCCGTTGATCCCCATCAGGTGTTGGATGTACACCGCCTCCGGAACATTACTGTAAACAGACACAGCATGTTAGTTGCATCAGGAAGGGACCAGCTTCTTATTATTACAGGATGAAACTGCAATGACTCAGGCTTACTTTAGTTGGCCATAAGTTAGGAGAGCGAGATTCGATTCTTTGATTCTGGGAATCGCCGACGGGTTTCTGAACACGGCTTTTACCTCCGATACGATCCCCTGCAAGCCGTTCGTGAGGCAATGCTTGATGGCCTCGTCGAGAGAATTCCTTCTGGCGTCGCCGTAGATCTCTGTCCCTCCATTTGTAAGGAAGAAGACCTGGTACAGGAGTTATATAAATCAATAACGATGTCGATATACTACACGAATCCCAATGCCTTCGATTTATTAAACTGTATTGGTCTTTTACGTCATAGAAATGACGCGATTTGATCGAAACAACTGTATCCAACAACTATGACAAATATTGGTACCAAAATTGAACATTGAGAAAGTGAATGCACAGAATAGCTACTTACAGGATAAGTATTCTGCAATCTGCGCATTACCAGTGCCGCGTCAGGTTGGAAGCTGGAGAATATGATGGGCCTTTCTTTAGCATACTTGAAAACCACCTGCTAAAACAAATAAACCGGCGATTAGGATCAAATCAAGTTCAATTCTCTAATACAATGAAAAGGACCAATGCAACTAGAATATCCATAATGATAGAACATAATCATATTTCGGATAATACATTTCGGGAACAATCTTGTACATATTTCTACAGAACAAACCAAAAAGGTCCTTAACTAAAAGGTAGAATAGTAAACTCAAGCCATTGAAGTGCGCGGCAATACGGAACAGAGAAAAGATATAGAGAGGGGGAAATCAACCTCTAAGATGACTAGAAGAATGTGGGCAAGCTCTTCCTCTTGGTACACAAGATTGTCATCAAACTTCAACTCTATGTTGAAGCCCAGGTGGGAATCCACCCTCTCAAAGGCTTCTTGTAGTGTGCAAAAAGGGTCATCAGATTCCACATTCCAATTTAAAACCCTCCCATCTTTGGTCTTTCTAAGCAGTGGCTTTCCTACCTAAGCTCACAAATAAAAACATAAAATCAGAATTATTAATTTGCAAAAGCCATTAGTATTATTAATTAAATTGCTACAATTTCAATTATTAATTGGTTCTTTTTTTTTTTTGCATGCTGCTGCAAATTAATATGCAAAATTGCACAAATAAAAAGAAAGTTGGCATTTGCATGCGTATCAGTGCAAATATAGATAGTATGCATGCAAAGAAGATTTTTCCGTAGATACCCCTGGCAAGGCATGCAGGGGAGGCAAACAAAATTTTCACCATTTGGACTATTACACCCTGTCAACCTTTTGCAATAATCTATGGTTTATGTAGAATGAAAACAATACGAATTATTAAATAAAGATCAAAGATGTTTAAATATAATTAAAAATACTTATATTTCACGGATAAAAGGTATATATTAGCAAAATATATACACATTTGGAGAAAAATATTTAATAACTAAAGCTTCATAATTAATTATATTAAATTTTTTGATAAGATAGGATAGAGGAGAGAGAGTGTTCACCTTCCCACGTTCCTTTTGTGGCCCATAGGAAAGAAACTCTTCCAAGTTTAGCTCTGTGACGCGCTTCTCAGACATTTGACCCTAAATTAATTTAAAGAGCGAAATTAGTACTACTACTACTACTAATAATAATAATAATAATAATAATAATAATTTTGAGAAAAGAGTAGAATAATTGATGTGAAATAATAATTGCAAATAATGATTGGATTGGAAGGGAATCTTACATTCTCTTCTGTGAGTATAAAGTTGTCGTGGAAGATGATTGGACAGTCATCTTTGGTCACCTACAAAAATGGCATTCTCTTCTAAGCTTCTACCTAATTAATTATACCAAAAAAAAAAGGAAAAAAATACATGTAGAATATTTTAGTATATACTTTAGAATACGTAGCATGAAACATTTGGAAAATGAAGCAAAATATATTTATGTGTCTACTCAACAAATATATTTTAGTCTTTTTTTTTGAGGCATCGCATAAAAGAGATATGAAACGTGCAAATAATCTTCAAGTGTTGATATTAATGAATATATATTGAGTACGTACAAATCACATAAGATAAATATGACCATCTCAATTTGAAGCTATTTAAAGCACTTTCTTTTTATTAAAAAAAAACTTGGACCACCAACTCTAATCTAATTCCATTAATAATATTTTGTAAATTAAAATTCTTAATATAACCTTGGTGTTGGTTACCAACCAAGTTTTAGTGAGTTAAAACCCTATAAAACTTTTTTGAACTACAAACCATTTTGAATCTTTCAAAATTTTAATTTTATTATTTAACATTTCAATTTGTTTAATTTGAATTAGTCAGTGGCATTTCAACTTTAAAATTCAAATATATATCAATTATTTTACAAATTTAATTAATATATTTTGTATAATTCTCATAATAATTTTAAAATCAAAAGTACCGACAAATTAATAGATTGAATATTAAACTTAAAATTTTAAAAAATTGAATAATTGAGTAAAAATGGACTACAATTCAGATAAGTACCATAGCTTTTAACCACCTACTCTAATCAAAAGCCATTAATAATATTTTTTGTAACTTTTTTTTTAACGTAAAGTTCTTAATATAGCCTTTTTGGTGTTTGTTACCCAGCCACGTTTTTGGTAATAACGGGGATTGATGATTGTACACCGTGTACGGCTCATCAACGGTCAGATCACGATGTGAACCCATCAAGGTGATGTTTTAACGAATCACCACCACCTCATCCTACGATCCTATCCGTTAATTCTTTGAAATCCTACGGTCGTAAACTCGATAATACATCACGCGAACACCGATCAAACGGCGCTCGTCTCGCCACGTGGCGCACTCTGACGAGAGGTCGTCGCCCTCTCCCGCGTTCTCCGGACAAGGCCACGTGACTCTCCCCCTCTTCTCCCCGCCTTATCCACTACCGCGTAACCCCGCGCAGCTTCTCGTACGATCCCCACCGTCCACGCGCTCGCCTCCGCCACGCGGCGCAATCCTAACCCTCCATCACCTGGCGAACAAAGCGCGGCGGCGTCGTGCGCCGCGTACCTTCCCCTCCCGTCCCAAAACGAAACCTATTCCCTGGACCGGGTCCGCCACGTCATCCGTTGACCCCCTTCAAGCAACATCGACCGTCCGTCTCACCTTAGCTCAATCCTCACCGTACAAAAAATCAAATTACTTTAAATTTTTAAAATTCCAAGAAAACTTGGATTCCCATCTTTTACGGGCGTTCCACGGGCGACGTGGCGGACAGGGTCCACGCAAAAAAAAAAAAAAGCGTTGAAGAAAATAAAAAAACGACAACGGCGATCGGAGAAGACGACGAAGAAGACGACGGAGAGGTACGAAACGAAACCCTAACGGCGTCGATCGAGGAAGTGTATGTACCTGGACGTCGAATTCGACGAAGTCGACGGGGAATCGCCCGGCCTCGTTGAAGGAGAGGACGGAGTTCTCCTTGATCTCCCGCATCCGACGGTCGGGAGAGGCCAGCGCGTTCATCCCCTTCCCCCGGTGCCCGATCACCGCGAATCTCGCCGGTTTCAGCGCCGATCTCACCATCTCCGCCCCTGCGATGAACGGCCACGAATCCCCCTTGGGATTAGAGAGAGAGAGAGAGAGAGAGAGAGAGAGAGAGAGAGAGAGAGAGAGAGAGAGAGAGACAAGATATCGAGGAGGAGGAGGAGGAGGAGGAGGTTACCGCGAATTCCGGCATGTGCAGCGGCTGCAGGGGCCGGAGCTGGAGCAGGGCCTCTTGGGGAGGGAGAGGGAGCGGAGGCGAGCGGAGGGGTTTCCATTGCATCGGGACTAAGCTAGGATCGGCGAGGCTAAACCCTAAAAACCCTAAACCACCTACCCCCCCCCTGAGTGAANAGAGAGAGAGAGAGATTAGGGTTAGGGTTAGGGTTTGAGGGGGATGGATCGAGGGGAGGGGATGATTATAAAGGAGAAGAGGGGGGAGGGGGGGGGGGAATAAGAATATTCGGGGTAGGAGTGGGAATAAGCGAAGAGGGTAGGGGCGGAATAAGAAGAGGGGGGGGTTTATGCCTCGGGATATTCCGTGGGGCCCACCGCCGTCGCCGTTAGGCCGTTGGGGGGAGGGAGACGTTTGTCACGTTTCGAACTGGAATCGGAGGAGACGGTCGGAATATTCCGTTAGATTCGACGTTAACGTCTATTTCTTGTGGCGAATTGTACGCATAGTCCCTGTACTATTGGCTATTTCGAAATCGACTCCTCACCCACATGGCCACATTGCTCCAAACAAAACGTGGAAAATTAGTCCCCACAAAAAAAATTTCATGAAAAACACCTTTTTTTTTCCCCTACAATTTTTATTTTTTGGATCGAATTAAAAAAACATAAATATTACTTTTTCATATAATCTGAAAAAAAAACAAAAAACTATAGTTTCTTAAAATCAAATAGGAGAAAATACTTTTCCAATCAAAAAATTATTTTTAATATTTTTTTAAAAAATCAAACAACCCCTTAACTATTTTTCTTTTGATCAAATTTTTTAATTTGCGTATTTTATCAAATTCAAAGACTTTAATTGATCATAACGGTTAGCTTACTTAATTAAATTAGGAAAATAATCAATATTTTGAGAAAACTATTGATTTTATAGTTAAAAAAAAACAAATAAATTAAAAAAAAAAACCAATCTTCTTTCAAAATTTCATATAGTTGAGGGGTGTCTTCATAAAATGTATAGTTTCGGGGCGCATTTCAGAACCGTCTATAGTTGAGGGGTCTCCATACATTTTTTCCGCCAATTTATATATTCGCGCCATTTCGCTGTGTCCGGATTGGCCTAATCCATTGACACGTCGGATTCGCGTCGGATGGCGGGGGATTCGGTGAAGCGTCTCCGTTAATTTGGACCGTTTGATTTTCCTTTTTGTTTTATTATTAATGGACGGTCTATATTAATTTGACTTGATTGGGTCACCAAATTATTCTACAAACCAAACTCTAATAAATTCTCAAAATATTAAAAAAATAAAAAAATAAAAAGTTTTAAGTGTATTAGAGATTTTATGCTCATCTAATCGACAAAGAATCCATTTCCTCATCGACATCGGTTGAAAATATCGACGGTGATACGACAAAGAATACCTACTTTTAAACATAATATGTATTGTAATTTAACTAGTGCAGTATTTATCTTGTAATATGATAGATTTGGTCGAGCCTAAATATTCTGATGGGCCTGATTCGATTGAATATTTGAATACTCTTTGATCACATCTAGGCTAAAATTAAACTTTCTATAATTATTCGACATGAANCGCCGTTAGTCCGTTGGGGGGAGGGAGACGTTTGTCACGTTTCGAACTGGAATCGGAGGAGACGGTCGGAATATTCCGTTAGATTCGACGTTAACGTCCATGTATTGTGGCGAATTGTACGCCTAGTCCCTGTACTATTGGCTATTTCGAAATCGACTCCTCACCGACATTGCCCCAAACAAAACGTGGAAAATTGGTCCCCAAAAAAAAAAATTCATGAAAAACACCTTTTTTTTTTTCCTTACAATTTTTATTTTTTGGATCGAATTAAAAAAACATGAATATTACTTTTTTATATAATCTGAAAAAAAATAAAAAACTATTTTTTCTTAAAATCAAATAGGAAAAAAAGCTTCTTTAGTCAGAAAATTATTTTTTAATATTTTTGTAAAAATCAAACAACTCCTTAACTATTTTTCTTTTGATCAAATTTTTTAATTTGCGTATTTTATCAAATTCAATGACTTTAATTGATCATAACGGTTAGCTTACTTAGTTAAATTAGGAAAATAATCAATATTTTGAGAAAACTATTGATTTTATAGTTAAAAAAAACAAATAAATAAATAAAAAAACCAATCTTCGAGTGGTCTATCTCAAAATTTCGTATAGTTGAGGGGTGTCTTCATAAAATGTATAGTTCCGGGGCGCATTTCAGAACCGTCTATAGTTGAGGGGTCTCCATACATTTTTTCCGCCAATTTATATATTCGCGCCATTTCGCTGTGTCCGGATTGGCCTAATCCATTGACACGTCGGATTCGCGTCGGATGGCGGGGGATTCGGTGAAGCGTCTCCGTTAATTTGGACCGTTTGATTTTCCTTTTTGTTTTATTATTAATGGACGGTCTATATTAATTTGACTTGATTGGGTCACCAAATTATTCTACAAACCAAACTCTAATAAATTCTCAAAATATTAAAAAAAATAAAAATAAAAAGGTTTTAAGTGTATTAGAGATTTTATGCTCATCTAATCGACAAAGAATCTATTTCCTCATCGACATCGGTTGAAAATATCGACGGTGATACGACAGAGAATATCTACTTTTAAACATATGTGTTGTAATTTAACTAGTGTAGCACTTATCTCATAATACGATAGATCTGGTCAAGCCTAAATATTCTGATGGGCCTGATTCGATTGAATATTTGAATACTCTTTGATCACATCTAGGCTAAAATTAAACTTTCTATAATTATTCGACATGAAGAATTTAAGATTTCACTTAATTGATACGTAGAGGTGGTGGATTATGATCGAAAAATTAGTAGTTCAAAAGGTTCGTTACTGGTGAAATTTTGTATTTCAAGAGCCATCAAATTATTTAAATTAAATAAATTGAAAGATTGGATGCTAAAATTAAAATTTTAAAAGGTTGGATAGTGGAATTAAAATGAACCAGAGTTCAGATAAATTTTTTTTTTATATATATTTCTACCAAAATATAATTTAAAAATTTGGTGCTAAGAAGTATAGAATATTTCTAGAAGATAAGGAGTGCATGTTGGAAGATTCTCCAAACATGCATGAAACATGTATGATCTTGCACTTTCCAGAAAGATAAAGAAAGATAAGCTCAAACACATGTTGGATTTCACCCTTCTCTTTTTGTCACTTTTACCATAACTTGGTTTTATATCTTAATTAATATATATTACTTTAATTTTGCTATTCTTTTGTACCCACTACCAAGAAAGAAAAACCCCTTGTTATATATGTGGGGATTGATAAGTTTCATTTTGGACCATTTTAATGTTTATCCATCTTAGAGACTGAGGTTATTGAATTGGTATTTGAGTGGAGAGATATTTAAAAAGTTTTTAATTTTTTGTTGGATTAGAATCAGAAACTTCAAATCGAAGATTCTTTTATTGGAGCTCCCAAATTAATGAATGAAGAAACTGTTAAAATTTATTAGGATTTTGGTGATTTAAAATTTTTTAGGCCTCTTGGGCAGCACAATATTTAATGGGCCTTTTCTAGAAGCTTAACTAAAGTTTTCATATACGAGGTTTAGTCCCACATTAAAAATTAAAAATGAGTTGTTGTGATTTATGTATTGCCTCATTCCTCAAGTTAGTTGTTTGGAAAAAAATGAGAGTTATACTCTCAATTAAACGCACGCACGACATGAGCACAAGCCGAGCCGGGCGGGCGGCGGCGCCCGTGGTTTGCACATGGAATTAATGCGCTGAAACAAAATTCTTACTTTGATTATATATATTGGAGGAGGTTGTGTTGAGTTTAGCTATAGTTCTAAATTTTTTTTCCGTATAGTTCTAAATTTTTAGCCGCGTTGGTGGCCGTTGAAAACCCCACAAATTTGAAAAAATGTTGTAGAGTTTGTAGCCAAATCGAATATATTAATAAATAAAAAAAGAACTTCACGCTATATTTAAAATGTATCAATTCAGTACCCCTTAATTTCATTTTTCTTTTTTTATTATCCTCTCCGCTATTTTTTTTTCGTTAAATCAGTGACAAAATTAAAACTAAAAAGTACTAAAGTAAATATTCGATAAATTTAGGTGGGATATCTAGGGATGTCAATAGGTATGAATACCCGAAAAATTATCCGAACCCGAATCCGAATGGGACGGGTTTACCCGAGCTAAACGGGTTGGATTCAGTTACGGGTATAGAAAATAAAAACTCGACGGATATGGATATGGATATGGATTTTATATTTACCCGACCTGAATCCGAACCCGACCCGAATCCGAACCCGAACCCAAACCCGAATAAATTATATATATATACATAATTTATTTTTATTTATTTATATAATATATAAAATATTTAATAATTTTTATTTCTTTGATTTTTATTTAACAGTATGAATTTTTAAAACCCGTCGGGTTCGGGTCCGGGTTCGGATTTCGGGTTTTTGGTCGGGTACGGATATGGGTATGAATTTTTAAAACCCGTCGGGTTCGGATTTGGGTACGGATTTTAATTTGATTTTCGGGTTCGGGTTCGGGTTCGGGTTTTTAAAAACCCGACTCAAACCCGATCCGTTGACATCCCTAGGGATATCCGAAGTTTTTTATATATAATTTAACGAAATTTTGGTGGAGAAGCTGACGAATATATATATATATATATATATATATATATATATATATAGGGAAATAAATTAATGCACTTTAAATTATAGAGTATTAAAGAGAAAAAATGCGAAACGAGGGACGCTATTTAAAATTTATCCATAAATAAATAAACAAAAATAGGTGGTCAAAGGTGACAAGGCGTTGAACGCGTGCCGCTTTCTTAGGTGGACAAATGCTTGTTTATTTATTTATTATTTTTTTTTGTCTCCTTATTTTCTCCAACACTTTTGGACTAGTTTACCAATAATAAAATTTGAATTTGAATTCTAATTTTTTAAGATTTATTTTTTGTCAAAATTAGTAGTTGTTATCTTAGATGCTGTTTAAGACGTCGAAAGAATGAATTAATTTCTGCGTGCGCATTTCAAAATAGATAAGTATAATAGAAGAACAATGGCAATATTTTTCACTTTTTTTTAAAAACAAAAAATTTGCGCTGAAAAATATAAGGGCTAATTGCAACATTGGCCCCCAACCTTTTCATTTTTGCAACCTGGCTTTTTACTGTTACTTGGATTTTTAAAAAATATTCTCGAAAATGATCTTCGGACTAAAAAGAGTTTTATTCTTCTGTTTGGTCATCAGAGAAAGTGATTTTCTAGAAAAGCTTTTGCAAATTCCATGGAAAACAAATATTTTGATTTTAGAATTTTCTATCTGAAGAACAAAACTGTGAAAACGAATATTTTCTATGAAATACTCTTTTTTTCTGAAAACTAATTTTCTCTGATTTTTCGCGAAACCAAACACCCAAATTGGGATAATTTTTACAAGACTTAATCGAAACAAATAATAAAAATTGGGATCAGCGGAAAAAAAAAAAAAAGGTTGGGGAAAGCCCAAAGATTTTTGTAGCCCAACGGGCTGGGCCCCCACCAAGATCTTCCTCGCGATCCGTGCCGCGGGTAATGTTAAATCACACATATTGGGCTAAATGGTCCCTCTATACATTTTAGGGAAAACTTCAAAAACCCCCTCTGTGGTTTCGTAGTTTCTCACTTTGCCCCCCTGTGATTTAAAATGTATCAATTTGCCCCCTGTGGTTTCTTTTTTCTCTTTTTCATATCAATTTCATTATATTTTTTTCCTTAAATCAGTGATAAAGTTAAAATTAAAGGGTACTAAAGTGAATATTTGATAAATCTAGATGAGTATCTGAAGTGTTTTGTATATAATTTAATGAAATATTAACGAAAAATCTATCGAAAAGATAAAAACAAAACCACAGGAGGGCAATTTGATACATTTTAAACCACAGGGGGGCAATGTGAGAAACTATGAAACCAAAGGCGGGGTTTTTGAAGTTTTCCTTACATTAATCTCTATACTCCTTATCTGATAAATAATAAATACTTTTTTGAGTAAATAAAAAAGGGACAATTGCTTATATACCTTTAAAAAGTTTCCGACTTTCTGATTTATCTCTCTTAGAAGGCTAATATTGAAAATATACTTTTTACGTTCCAACCTATTTATAATATACTCTAGCTAAAATCTGTTAATAAACTCTATTATCTCTGTAAAATTACTATTTTATCCTTTCAAATATACCCTTCTACCATTACCGACTTTTCTTATTTGCCTTAAGCTAAGGGCACAAAAAGTATTTTACTTTTTAGTCTTTTCAAATATATTATTTTACCATCACCGACATTTTTTATTTGCCCTTAAGTTAAGGGCAAAAGTGGTATTTTATTTTATTTTATTGTGGTAGATATTTAACTCACATTTAACCCAAATTAACTTAACGGGTGGTAACTACAGAAATATTTTGGAATAACGGAGGAACACATGAGGGGTATACTGGAAAGAAAAAAAAAAGTTAAGGTAAATGAAATATTATTAAAGTTTTGAAGAGTATGTAGACAATTATCCTTAAAAAAAAAAAAAAAAAAAGGGTGCTGAACAGGCTCTCATGCATCCAAATCGACCTACGATTAAATCAAAACACCAAGTTAACGATATTTATTTACTATGATTCGGGGACTCCGACGTTGTCGTTGACAAGATAATCGGTGTGAAAAATGCTGATTTAGTTGTTCGTCATTTTTAGTGATATATTATATGAAAAAATAGAAAATATAAACAAAAAGGAAGTCCAAAATATTTACAAAATTAATTAATTTGAGGCATTAATTAACCTGTCACTATTTTGTGGTTGTGAAAACCACATGACAGGGTTGCAGAAACATGTGGACATTGTCCCCACTTACTTCAACATACACATATTAGGAAGAGCACAGAGACATTACCAATTAGCTGCCCATCTTTGCCTACTTGTAGAAGGGTAAAAAGGTAAATTCAAATTTGACGTCATTAGTCGATGTGAGACTTATCTTACACTTCTGACTGATATCGAATGATAACACACTAGTACTGATAACTCGTCGGATCCAAAATCACTGACCCAAAATGTTTAAGCACAGTTGCTGTTATTAGAGCCTTTGTTTCTAATATTATCATTTGATCACAATTTCTTTTCCATACGATGTAGAACTATTGGGGCATCACAAGCATTAAAAGGCGGAATAAATAGGGAATAATTTAGAATAAGCAAACTTTGTGGATACTATATCCTCCTCTTCATGTAGAGCATGAAAAGTTAGCATTTGATAGAGATTGTGGATATATACTAATGAATGAATAGGCATCACAATATGGAATCTGTTGGATACATATATGGAATTTGGTATTAATGTCTCTCTTTATTGACAAATTGATACACTAGGTGCACGCAATACTTTTTCGTCCTGTACAATATTTATCGTGTTTCTCACTCCATGTCCAACTATTTTTTATCTGCTTAAGCTTTTAAGGAATAACAACTGTTCCAAATTGCATTACAGTAAAAGATCCTGATCCTGAGTTTTAATACTATGAAACTTCTAGTTTCATTTAATCCCTCCTCTCCCATTTATCTCGAACTAAATTGTGAGGGAGAATATTGAGTATGAAATATTAGCTTTATGTAGCATTGTAACAGATCATTTAGTATTGAACTATTTGGGTCGAAAACATGCATGTAAAAAATATTCTAATATATATTGAGTCTCTAAACTACGCTAGCCTGATGATTGCAACGTACATACGTATTATCATTTATGGAAACACAGATAGGTGGTTTTTTATTATACTTTCTCATTGCACGTAATGCTGTTTTCTCTCAATTATATTCTATTTATTGCCATTATATTCATGAAGATCATAATTATGTGGGTTCCTATTGATTTTACTTCTAATTAATTTGGAATTAATCCACTTCATGCACAACTCATTTTAAATCCATATTTGTGACTTACCAAACAATATGCATAGAGAAAAAAAATAATCTCTTTGTTTGTGTAGACCAGCTACTACATTATCTTCTTTTGGAAACTTAATCAATTGGTGGAGAATATGATCTAAATTTGGTATCATTTTACCACAAAAATCAACTTTTTTTTTTCTTGATCAAATAGCCCCATCTCTTTGTGAAAGCAATGGTGGATTAATAGGGGAAAGGGATAATGTGGCCAAAAAAAAATAAAATAAAATAAAAATTTGAACACATCTCCCTAAACATTTTGATAAATTTATTTTTAGAATCCGCTTCGAGCGCGACATCCAAGAACTTGGGACATTGAGTATCAGTCATTAAGTCCTTAGCCAACTACGTTAGGTACAGTCAGTGTCTAACAATAATGAAATGCAACAATTATCACGTGATCGATATCTTTTTACTAATTAAATACAACCACATAAACAAGTTAATTTGTAAAATGCTGTAGAATTTGTAATTAAATACAACCACATAAACAAGTTAATTTGTAAAATGCTGTAGAGTTTGTTTATAAATATAGCCTAATAAGTGAAAATTAATTTGGAAAAAAAATTATTCTCTTGCATGCCAAGTGTAGTGCTTTTGGGAGAAGCGCGTTTTGAGCCAAACAAACTAACATGTACTTGTTCACTCACTCCCATGTATACTATTATTAATTAATGGGCATTAAATTCCATGGCATAAGGGCAAAATATAGCTGACATGCATATTTGTTGGAGAATGTATACTTTTAGCTGGCAAAATGAGCATAAAACAAAAAAAAAAAAAAACAGAAAAAAAAAGAAAAAATGAATTTTTTTTGGGCTAAATTATAGAAGATTCTTCTGTTAATATCCGTTTTTTCACTTTTTTTTCTGTCATTAAAAAATCTATTTTTACCCTCTTAAAAAATAAAAAATATTGATCACTTTGACCTCCACCGTCAGTGTTCCATTAAGGTTTCGTTTATATCCTATTTTTTATATCCAAAATACCCATGAAATCCTCATCCTTTCTCATGCTCAGTCGCGCCGCCTCGCCCTCCGCCGCGCCGCCTTGCCCTCCACCGCCTCCCCCTCGCCCACCTCTTTGTCCATGCCCACACACATGCCCACCTCTTCTTTGAATATTTTTTATTTTTTAAGAAGGTAAAGCGTAGGTTTTTGAATGACAGAAGGAAAAGTAAAAAAAAAAGTATTGACAAGAAAATTTCTGTAATTTAGCCTTTTTTTTAAAAAAAGAAAACTCAACGGCTCTTCTTTACTCAACTTAATAATGCTTTCGATCTCTTTAGACGGTTCCGATCAAAAGTGTCATTGATATACTGGCGGTGGTTCAAAACTTGCGCATGATTCACTAATCATGATCAGTATGATCCACGCATGATAGTTTTTAGTATATTATTACTTTACTGCTCATGTACATGCATGACAGAGGACGAGGGAGATAATAGATTGAGAATAACTAGCTCAGATTATATATACTATATTACTCAAAAGATCGATCTTATAGATAGCGCGCAGTTCAGAAATGATCGTACGTAATTACCATTTTACGGCCGTGTATGTAATTTTTGATCACGAGATCTTTGAGAGTATCTGTAGCATCATTAATACTCTTCTCCAAGTCATATGATTAGGCCTCTCCTGACCCACCTCCACATATTCAGCTAAATTTCAGATTCAACAACCAAAAATGCACCAAACCTTCTCACAAAATTAAGTGATCCATGTATGCATGAGAGAGAGAGAGAGAGAGAGAGAGAGAGAATACAAAGTACGTAATTGCTTTTTGTCCCTTACTTACCCTTTTTAACGGCTAAAAAAGATAAAGCTACAAAAGCAAGAAAGGCATGCACACAAGTGTATGTATGACGGGAAAGTCAAAAAAAAGAAAAAGAAAAAAGAAAAAGTAAAAAAGAAAAAGGTTGTAACTAATGCATGAAAAGAATATATAACCATTTACTAGTACACTTAAATATACATAAAAGTAAACACATATATATACATACATAAGCAACACTAACACTATTGTCATTTAGCTTAATTTTGGAGCCTTGAGATCTAGATTTATATATATATATATATGTACACATATGTATATGTATAAAGCTGTTTAAAAAAGCGCTAACTATTTTATTTATAAAAATCCTCTAAAAATTCCTCAAATATATGATAATATGAGTAAATTAACATATATAGAGGATTGCCAAACAAATTAATTACGAACGTGTACGCAGATCACGCGTACGTATGTGCGCTTGCTGCCTACTGTCGTTGATCGCGCATGTAGTTAATATTGAAATTATCGTGATCAACGAGAACAACGTGCGAAAATCATCGTTAACACGCACGTGTATGTTTAGCGTTCTCAAATTAATGTTATTAATGCTAATCTAACCATTAACTTTTTTTTTTTTTTGAGTGAGATTATATTATTTGTTTTCGGAAATTTTGGTATATATAGCATTTCTCCTCATGTTTCTATGCTACATCAATTACACACAAAAAAAAAAAAATTGTGACTATGCATTAAGAAGTAGATACATCATTTGTATACAACTTGTTTGAAATGTTTTCTCTCTCTCAAATAAAAAAACCCCTCTCTCTATATATGAATATCTTGTATATATTGCATTCATTTAACTCCAAGTTTTTAGTAATCTTTCCCTTAATTGCTATAATTTATTTCTTTATTTATTTGTTTTCCTTCAATTAATTTGTTGGCCTACCAAAAATGATGTAAAACTCTTTAGGAAGTGAAAGCAACAACCGTGCTTTGTTGATCAGTAGCCCTATTTGTAGAAGCACTTATATAGGTTTGGCTTGTTGCGTTACTTTTTTTCCCAAAGTGATAAAGCACTAAAATTTGATTTTTTGGGCAATAATTTCTTACAATAATATTATTCATAATTCAGAAATTCCTAGTCATTAATTAAATTCATCTTTCATACATATAATATATAAATATAATTATATATACACACTTAGAAATTGTATAAATATGATTTCTCACTATCAAATCATATATCTTTCAAACCTAGCTCAATACAATAGTAATAAAGGACACTAAATATCTTTGTTTATTAGATTTGCAAATCAATCGAAATACGACGTTTTTCATTGTGGTGTCCTGTAATAATATAATATCAAAGCCTAGATTCTAGTTAAGTACCCTCAATTCTAATTAAGTCATGGGTTTATTTAATTCCCACATTTTATTACCTCTCCTAAATCGTTTCCTATTTGATCAATATTTTGGATAATATGTATAACAAAATGTACATGTGCATAGGCCAAAATCATATATATATATATATATATATATATATATATATAACTAGGCTGGAATACTATTAATAACACCAAGTTATTGGTGTTATTAGGTTTTCAGTCATTGGATGAAAAAATATACGGTTATGATGATATGGGCCCCTGAGGGTTGAGTGAGTTATTAGTTGAATAGTATAATTTAACGGGTGAAAGTAGTCAAAAAGTTAAATCTAACGGTGGAAAAAAGGATGTGTGCCAAACACTTGGTGCTATCGATAGTATCCCGTCGGACTCTCTCTCTCTCTCTCTCTCTCTCTCTCTCTCTATATATATATATATATATATATATATATATATACAGGGACCACCTAGATCAGCTGTGCACTTATGCTCTTTAAATTCTTCTTTCTTTTCTTAATTCTCCTTGGATTTTGTACCCATCAGACTTGTCATCTTTGCCCTACTGTTGCAGCGACAAAGACATCTTCACCCAACAATTGTAGCAAGAAATTTTATGGCTCATTTACTATAGAGGTTGTTAAGGAATTTTGGGTTCAGCCCAGTACCACATTGTTCTAGAGATGTGACATATCTAATGAAATCCATTTAATCTAAAAGCTTAAGCTTGTTGTGTGTAGCTCCACTAGAATATATCAATCCTATAGCAATTTCCTAAGTGAAATTGCACATATGCGAACTCTCAAATAACATCCCCGAGATTAGCCCAGTCCCATGTGTTGCAATGATGCTTAAGCCTTTCAGTTCTAGGTCCATTGGTAGATGAGTAGCCCAGGATTGCTAGATCATCAGCTTTTATGATTCGGAGGAAGCGACATATCTAATATAATTTGTTCGACCTAAAAACTTGAGCCTAATTAGTGTACATGAGGCTTTTATTCTTTTATTAATTTATTCGGTGCGGGACAATTCTCATGTAAATTTTTAGCAGCATTGGAAGAAGAATGACATGATCTACCAATTCATTGGAGCCCTCCAGCATATCTAAGTAAATTAAATCATGGGTATGTATATTATAACAGAGAGAGAGAAGAAGGGGGGAAGAGTGTGTTGGTTAAGTACCTCGCTGGCAGGCCTTCCAGTTCCTGTTGGTTTCAGCGAGGCATTCCTGAAATGAGATTGGGAGAGGGAAAGAAGATACAGAGAATAGAGAAACAAATGATGAATATACAAAAGAGAGGGGAATGGGAGTGCGAATTAAGAGGGAGAGGGGTTAAAGTTGCCTGAAGAGAGAGGTAGATGGAGGAGCACTCTTTGAGCTGCTTCACGTTCTCGTCCTCTTCGTCGGCGTCCGTCTGATGGAGAGTCGGCGACGGCGTCGGCGACGGCGACGGCGACGGCGACGGAGGATGAGGAGAAACTGAGGAGGAAGAGGAGGAGGAGGAGGAGGAGGGTTGTTGCAGCGGCGCCTCGCTGGTGCTCGTCGAAATGCCCATTCCTTTCCACTCGTGCGATTGATTCACAAAGTTTACCGCAAACTGGACGACCAGGGAAGGTAAATTTAGTTCCCCATTGCGGGTAGACTATTTATGTCAAAACGTGATTTTTGCATAATAATTAATTTTAATCTGAAGAATTGATTTTAATCAAAAAGCTGTAAAGCGTGTGATAAAATTTAGATAAAAAAGTAATTTTTGTTAAATAATTTTATAAAATTATTTGGCAAAATTTTTTTGCTATTTACAAATAATTTTTTTTTTTTGCTTAAGTTTATTTTAAAATAATTTAAAATTTATTGTCACGTCCCGAATTGCAGCCAAATCCGGACTCGTCAACAGACCACCGCTTATACAAAAAATCTTATGCACACGAACCAAAAAAAGTATTTGTAAATAATACAAGAGCTATTACAAGCAAATATTAGAGACGAAATAAAATTGCTAAAAGCTAAAAAGTAATCCACTGTACATACAAGTCTCAAAATAGAACAATCGGTGTTTATCCATCAAGTATAAAATCACCTCTGAAAATTGAAAGTAAAAAACATAAGCTAAAAGTATATACAATAAACTACTCTTCAAAACCAGCTAAATAGGTGATCTTCTAACCAACCAACACAAGAAAATAGGAAACTAACTCGCGACTCTCTTACCTCGATCAGTAGCAACGATAGGGACGGAAGGCTCTGCAAGAACAGATAGTAACAAAGGGCTACCTACTAGGTCCACAAAAGTGAAAGTTAAAGAGCTGGGTAAGTAAAAGAGCCAAAAATAATAAAAGCTGGAAAAAAAAAAATTATAGCTACTATGCATCTTTAATACTAGTGCTCAAAATGCAACTATAAGGTATAATGAATGTATCAACTAACTATCGGTTACTAACTATTCAAATCCAATCCGAATGACCGCCTATCATGTTCGGTCAAGCCTACACCATCCTACCACCATTGCACTACCCTTGGGATGGTCAGCCCCAGTAGGTCACACAAAAGAGCTACCGCACCACCAATGTGTGAAAACTGAGAATTTTGCTNTAGTTTGTGTAACGTATATGTATATATAAATATATAATATAGTATGTAATTATGTAGCTTCATCTTTATTTATCAAAGTTTTATAGTTGTTTAAATTATTTTGAAGAGTTTTTTAGTTATCAGATTGATTAGTCTTTAATTTTGGGTATATAATTGTATGAGCTTAAATTATCAGAAAATTTATTTTAAAATCATTAGAAAGAACTGTTTGTCTTTCAAAACTTAAATTGTTATAGAATAATATTATTCTTAATATCTCATATTTAATGAATTAAATTTTCATATTTTATTTGGTGTGTTAACTATATATTTTATTTATCTGATCTGTATCGTGCACGTAAGTGCGAGTGTTAAAATTGCTGCGAAAAACTTTCTATTTAATCAATTTTCATGTATGTAATAGTAGCTATTTATATATATACCTCTAGAGCTTTTTAATTTGCAAGATTAAAAAACTTGTTTGTGAACCCTAATTGTGCTTTGGGTAAACTAAGTGGTTGATATAACTAGTAATTAGGTTGTGAAGTGTTCACAACAAGCCACCACCTCACTCTTTGTGTGTACCTAATGTGAGAAATGCTCACTCTCTCTCTCTCTCTCACTCTCTCTCTCTCTCTCTCTCTCTCTCATCCCCTTACACTATAAATAGAGAGACCATTCTTCACCTTCCTCTCAAGCCTCAGGTATCCAAAGCCCCAACTCCACACCACCTCCGGCAGCGCCGTGTGCTTTCGTGAGGTTGGCGAGCCTCCTCGCGGTCCATTCTCGGCGCTCGGACGAGGCGAAGAGTGTTAGGGTTTTGTAGAGAGAGAGAGAGAGAGAGAGAGAGAGGTTTCTAGAGAGATATAGAGAGATGGCTCCTTTGCCTTTAAACCACCCTTTGGTCCTCATCTTTGGCATCCTAGGTAAATATATGTACACACACACACACATATATATCAAAATAATTAACACCCCTTATTTTCCATATAGTTCAATAAGCTAAGGCTTATTTTTCTTTTTTATTGTTTCTTCCAAGGAAGAGGGAGTAGTTAATTACTAGCAATTATAATAATGTACTGTTGTGTTCTTGTTCTTTCCTTTTATTTTTTTTTCAAAAAAAGAAAAATAGTGAGTTGGGTGCATCTATATATATATATACACACATATTTGTATACATTCAAGGAGAATGGTGCAACTTAATCAGAAGTTTTTTAGTCCCTTTCAATCTTTTGTTTGTTTCTAACTGCTAAGGAACTCTTTACCTTTTTTATATAAAAAATAGGCCATTAATTGTAACCCAAAAGACTCATCAAATAATTAGAATAGTAATGCACCATGAAAATATTAATCATTTGATCACTATAGAAAGATGTATACAACAAACCCAATGGTTGGTGTTACTTAAACATCTATATGCTAACTATTTCTCATGAATTGTTTATATTTCAGGTAACTTCATCTCATGTGTGGTGTATTTAAGTCCAGTGTAAGAATTATATATATATATATATATATATATATATATATTCATCTACATATCATTTTCCTTGTAGTACTCTTTTTTCCATTGTTAGCTATGCTAAGCTAATCATGCATGTTAATATGGTTTTTGCTATTTTAGGCCCACATTTTACCGCATTTATTGGAAGAAATCGACCGAAGGGTT
Organism: Ananas comosus; assembly: GCF_001540865.1. NCBI lineage: Eukaryota > Viridiplantae > Streptophyta > Magnoliopsida > Poales > Bromeliaceae > Ananas > Ananas comosus. The sequence continues at coordinate 647,002 of NC_033641.1, forward strand.
CCAATCGGTGCCCTACGTCGTCGCATTATTCAGTGCCATGCTGTGGATATTTTACGCGCTCGTTAAATCGAACGAAGGCCTCCTCATCAGCATCAACTCGTTCGGATGCCTCATCGAGACGGTGTACATCGTCATGTATCTCGTTTACGCTCCAAAGAGTGCCAAAGTATGAAACAATTATAACTGTTATATATATACATATATTTACATAGCATTCTTGTTATAGTTTGTGACACATTTCATTTCGTTTCATTCAGATTTTTACGGTAAAAATACTACTAGTTTTGAACGTCGGAGTCTTTGCTTTGATTCTTCTTCTTACTCTCCTCCTATCGAAGGGCTCCGATCGAGTTCACATTCTCGGTTGGGTCTGCGTGGGCTTCTCCGTGAGCGTTTTCGCCGCACCACTAAGTATCATTGTGAGTACCAAAACACATATATGTACTACTGATTTTTGGTGTCATTGATATTGTTTATACATGAATAATTATTAGCATTTTGTTTGTGGTTCTTTAGAGGCTTGTAATTCGTACGAAGAGTGTCGAGTTCATGCCGTTCTCGCTTTCATTCTCCCTCACATTGAGCGCCGTTGTTTGGTTCGGATATGGTTTGCTAACGAAGGATAAATACGTCGCGGTAATGGATTATTTACTCTTTTCTATTTTTCTTAGTGTAATAATCTTTTTCTTGCTACTAACAAACTTATTATTATTATTATTATTTTCCTCATGCAAATAGATACCAAACATATTAGGGTTTCTCTTTGGTATCATGCAAATGGTGCTCTACATAGCCTACAAGAACAAGAGGCCCATGATAGAAGAGTACAAGTTGCCCGAGCAAGTTGTCGAGATCGTGAAGCTAAGCGTGACGGCCGAGAGAGGGTCAGAGGTTCATCCGATTGACTTGAAACCGCAACATGCATGCGGTGAAGGCCCAGAGGCGGGAGGTGGTCGAAAGGAGTACGAGCAAGCAGTAGACGACAGCAGCAGTGGCGACGGTGGTAGTGGCGAGAAGGACATAGAAGCCCTTGAGAAGGGTGAGATGGGTCATGTTGAAGTGTAATGGTTAGCACAATGAAACCCTAAGAGAGAGAGAGAGAGAGAGAGAGAGAGAGAGAGAGAGAGAGAGAGAGAGAGAGAGAGAGGCTTCATTGTGAGTCTATTAGTTAGGTCTAACATATCCTTCCAATTTCTACATATATGAGAGAGAGAGAGAGCGCTTTGTTTATATATTTATATTTATATATATAATATATATGATGTTACATTTGTATTTGTATTAATGTTTTAATGTGTTTTGGTTTGGTATGCATGGAGTAATAAATATGGGTCAAGAGCTACACATTAATAAGGAGACTTAAAATACTTAATAGATAGGCTACATTCTCTCTCTCTCTCTCTCTCTCTCTCTCTTAAACTCACATGTTTAAACGAGGCAACAAAAAATAATCCTCCAACAAAATAAAAAGTAAATGCTTTAGCTACCTTAATTAGTTAGTAGTTGCTCTCTCTTATTAAATTATCATAGTGAGCCTCAATCTAACCCTACATAGTACAATAACTAATTTATTAGACTTTAATCTTAAATAGTACACAGCAACAAAGAGATTCATTGAATCTGAGCACTAGTTACTAGTTACTACTTTATTTTGACTAGATCCAATAAATTTTATCTATGAACGAAAACAAATTTAACTTAAATTCAAGATTAATAAATGGTTTATATCAAACTTTTTTCTTTTTGTGCATGACATGACACACATCAATGATGTGCGTGCATGACACTTGGCGAACGCTTGGGGATGCGTGAGATTTTGAATTTGTACGTATTCTCTTCATCGACTGATCTGGTCTAATCCAAAAGCTTAAGTAAACACGCAGATGAGAATTCGATGCAATCGACTTGAATGAATCAACTGAACCTAATTAAGCTGCGAGGGAGTTGCATTTGAAGTTGTGAACTGAGCTTCGATACGATGTTAAAGGGCTCTGACTCAACCAAATAGCTTCGATACTGAGACTGACATTTTAAGTAGTATCCAATATGCGACTAACATTCTTTAACAACTTACCGACCGTCCCTAGAGCAAGTGACAAAGGGTTTGATGGTTGGTATCCGAAATCCCAAGATCGAATTCTAGTTGATTTATATTTTCAACTAAGTTTATTTCTAAATGAAATAAATGAAGCGGGTAGCGTGACCTATCTCTCAAAAAAAAAAAAAATTCTTTAACAACTTAGGTCGAGTAAAATCGATGTGGGCTGGACGGGCTCGAGCCTACAGTTTCGACTAAACTTGGGCTAAGATCAACCCAAGACTGACTTGATTTGGCCCAGCCCACTAAAACCACTACTCTTTTTTTATTTTTCTATTACCTTTTATTATTATTTTTTTAACCGCTACCTCCTAGGGATGTCGATGGATACGGATACCCAAAATTTTATCCGAATCTGAACCCGAACAGAGCGGATATACACGATGCTAAAAGGATATGGTTTCGAATATGAATATCAAAAATAAAAACCCGACGGATATGGATTTGGATATGAATTTTAACTGTACCCGAATCCGAATTTATTTTACATTATATATAATATGTATATAAAAATTTGATGTGATATTTGAATTTGTATTTAAAAAAATTAAATTTAATATAATATATTTTGAAATATTAAAAAGAGGTTTCGGGTTTGGAGTCGGATTCTGGTTTTTGAAAATCCGCCCCAAATCCGACCCTTTTACATCCCTACTACCTCCATAGCTTAAAAGTAGTTCACCACCTTCTATGGGTACATATCGGGTAACATATTATTAGGGAAAAAATAAAGAAAAAAAAACAATAAAGCATAAATTATATGGTAAATTTTATCAGGTTCAATATCCTACTATGCGAGAGTATAAACCAATTTAACTTAAATTTCTACGTGGTTCTATTTGTCGAATATAAAATATTAAAATTTATTTTTTAGAGCTTCAATTTCACGATAAAATTCTCTCTCTCTCTCTCTCTATATACGAAGATAAGGTGTTTGATTTTAAAGTATTTTTGTTTTTTTTAAAATTTGTTAAACACAAGTAGGACTTGTGATTGACAAAGTTGGTTTTACACTTGTACACAAGAAACCATTTGCTTGATAAACAAATTAATGTTCCCAATTTTCCCCATCTTAGTATACCTAATTGTTGACATGTTCAACAATTTTTTTTTTTTTACTACTTATATGATTTTCCAACCACCATTTGAAAATAGAAACTAAGAGTTGGATTAAAATTGATGAGCGTGAGAGAAGTTGGTTTAAATCTCCCCTGTTTTTCTTTTTAGTCTATTAATTTTTTTACAACCCCTTTATGAGGCTATTTAATTGTTCAATTTTGTGCAATAGATTTCAATTTAAGTCTTAGTTAAGTCCATGTCTCTTTGGAGCTAACATTTTGATAATGATGGGTTATTCAGCCGCGCTTTATGTATGTAAAAGTGCTCTTTAACTGTTTCTCCTCTTGTTGCACTATTTCTTCTCTTGTTGCACCATTTCTCTTCCTGTTACGCTATTTTTTATCTTAAACTGCATTCATTTAAGAGATATTTATACTGTTTCTCCTCTTGTTGCACTGTTTCTTCTCTTGTTGCACCATTTCTCCTACTGTTACACTATTTTTTATTTTAAGCTGCACCCATTTAAGAGATATTTATACTGTTTCTCCTCTTGTTGCACTGTTTCTTCTCTTGTTGCATTATTTCTCCTCTTGTGCTATGAGAAGAAACAGTGCAACAAGAGGAAAAACGGTATAAATATCTCTTAAATGGGTGCAGCTGAAGATAAAAAATAGTGTAACAGGAGGAGAAATTGTACAACAAGAGAAGAAACAGTGCAATAAGAGGAGAAACAGTATAAATATCTCTTAAATGGGTGCAGCTTAAGATAAAAAATAGTATAACAGGAGGATAAATGGTGTAACAAGAAAAAAAACAGTGCAACAAGAGAAGAAACAGTATAAATATCTCTTAAATGAGTGCAGTTTAAGATAAAAAACAGTATAGCAAGAGGAGAAATGATGCAACAAGAGGAGAAACAGTGCAACTTTCGTTTAAAGAGTGTAACTTTCATCTTAATGGATGCAGTTTACAACTGAAAGAGTGCAATAAGAAGAAAAAACAGTGTAAATATCTCCCAAAAGGTGTAATTTTCATCTTAAAGTTGCAGTTTACATTTTAAGTAATGCAACTTATAATTTTTTTTGCAGTTAACGATGGAATTTCATCTTTATCATTCTTTTTCTATAAGTTTTTATCTTTATTTTTTTTCTTGTTTTTTTTATTATTTTTTTGATCACCCCTCTCTGCCAACGGTCACAGCCCCGGCGACGACGCCGCTAAGGACCCCCACTCCGAGGCTGCAACGCCGCAGTGACCTCCACGGTGTCGGCGTTGGCGCCTGCGAAGATGCATCGTCGTCGAAGGCGGCAGAGGAGGAGGGAGAGGGAGAGGACGAGAGGGCGGAGAAGGGCAAGAGAAGCGTCGTCGTCGGAGACAGTGTAGGAGAGTCGGAGAGGTAAAAAAAAAAAAAAAAGTGTCGCGGCGCGGTCTCGGCGGGATCGGAGGCGAGGAAAATGGGGTTGTGCGGGTGAGAGTAAGGATACGCCGGACAAAATCGAAGCAGGCCACCTCCGCTTTCTCGCTGCCACTCTCTGGGAAGAGAAAGAAAAAAAAAGAACGAGAAAAAAAAGAGGAGAGAGAAAAAGGTATATGGGCGCCTCCGCTCCGTCTCCGCCGCTCTCTGGGAAGAGAGAAAAAAGAACAAGAGAAACAAAAAGGAGAGAGAAAGAGGAAAGAGAAAAAAGTATAAGAGTATTTTGGTCAGTTTGCTGAAAAAGCGGACCGAATCTGCAAAAACGAAAAAGGTGGCCCCGTTTTGCAAAAGTCCAAAATAAGTGAATTTTTTATGCAAATTGGCCTATATGAATTGTTGCTTTCTCAAAAACTTTTTAAAAGTCAAAACCTATCAACTGTGTATAAATTGACACTTCTTATCCTCTTAATAGGATTGATAAAAAACGAAAAAAAAAAAAGAAAAAGAAATGGTTTCATTCATTGATTGAAACATTTGCAAAAAAAAAAAAGAGTCAGTGGTGGATTCCTTTTCATATAAGGCTTGTTCACAATCCTTCTCTCTTTTTTGTTTTTTTTTTTTTTTTTGAGAAATAGGTAGCACACTACCCGCTTCGTTTATTTCATTTAGAAATAAACTTAGCTGGAAATGTGAATCAATTAGGATTCGAACTTGGGTCTCGGGTACCAACCACCAAGTCCTTTGCCATTTGCTCTAGGGACGGTCGGTGTTCACAATCCTTCTCATTAGCTATATTATGGACTTAAGTTATGTTTAGACTTTAATTACACTATGCCACACAACACTTTATAATTTTTTTTGGCTAAAATATAAAAAAAATTTTCTATAAATACCTAGCGTTTCACTTTTTCTCCTTGACATTCAAAAACGTACATTTTGCCCTCTAAAAAAGTTTAGAAATATTTTCAGAAAGTTACAGCAATAATGAAGTGTTAGAGAAAAATTCAAAATCCTCTATTTTATTATTTTAACTTATTAATCTTAATTTGTTTTTATTCTTATTATATATATATATATATATATATATATATATATATATTGTTAACGTCCTTTAAAACGGACGTCCGCTCCGAGCGCGGACGTTGCGCACGTACGCGCTCCATGCGCTGACTTCTCATCGCCCATGGTTTCTGAGGCGGTTTTTCTTATTTTGTTTGATCTTTTACCATTGGGTGTCGAAAGAGTCTCCGTCAGTCCCCATCACAATTGTGCTCGTAGGAGGAGAAATTTCAGTCGTACTTTGGGGTATTATTTCCGGTTAATGCCGCACGTAAGGACGGAAATACGCCCTAAGGCAGTGCCTCACACGCTTCCGGATAAGATCAAATCTTTATTGGAATATTTGCGTCTATTTGTAAGTTCGATTTTAGCTTTATCATAAAATTAGTTAGATTTTTAATCACAATCAGATTTTCTGTGCGGTATTTGTTCTAACATGAAGAATGCAAAATGACCAAATTACCCTTACTTATCCTTTAAGGAAAAAAATAAATTTAATATTTTTTTGTCATTTTCAAAAATATTTTTGGTATAAATTATAAAAAATGGACGTAATAGTGACAAAACCCTGACAGAGGAGGGTTAAATACATCAACTTGAAATTTTGAGAGGATAAAATATAGATTTTTAAAAGTCACAGGAAAAAAAATAAAAAAGCATGTATTTAGATAAGAATTTTCTACATTTTAGACTATGTTTTTTTACTTTTTACACTACTATTTTTCTTTTCAAAAGCACTTCTCAATTATCCCTTTTTTTTTTTTTTTTTTTTCAATCTCTAAACTATAAGCAAATTACTGGTTAAAAATGACATAACATATATTCAACTCATTTTGAGATAAAAGTAATAAAATACATAAAACAACAAAAAGGTACTTGAAAATAATTTAATAGAAGTTTTCATGAATCCATTATGGATATTTATTTTACATTATTTTTACTATTTAACTAGCATAAAACAAAGTTGTCAAATTTTATCAAAAACAATAAATTTGTTAATAGTAATATATATATTAACAAGAAAAAAATAGTTGAGTAGTGTCTAGGAGAAAAGAAAATAGTAGAACAATAAAATAAACTTTATAATATAGGATAGAAATTAATAAAATATAATAATACAATAATATTTTTACAAAAATAATAAACTATTGTAATTAAGTCTTAATTCTTATTTGTACATCATCAATTTGCCGCCGGAGTAATTTGATTACCCGATTAGAGTTTTAGTTTACACGTTATCACTAGCCAGTGGGAGTGAAAACGGTCTAATGCAGTCGACATTTTTTGACAAAATCATACTGGCATCCATATTATTTTTCGACGCGGATATATACCAGATACTAAATTTTCATTACCATATCTGGTAAAAATGAATTCGGATTAAGATATAAGTCAGATTTGCATTCAGATATTATTCAGATAGTCATATATAATAATATACATATATAAAAATAAACTAAAATGTGGTATTCTTAGGATTTGGAATAGTCCTATAATGAGATACAAGAGGGGCTAAGTTTTTTAACTCGACTATAGTATTTTGGGCAATGAATAAACTCAAGAAGGTAACAGGATTAAGCGTGCTAGAGCTAAAATAGTTCTAGAATGGATGATTCCCGAAAAGTGAGGCATCACATAAAATTAGAAGGAAAAAGACAAAATAATTAAAGATTTATAGTCATGTTCAAACTCCATATACAATTTTAACATGAGAATTATAGTAAAATAAATGGAGAATACGGTAGAAAATTACTTTATCTCCCTACAATACATTAATATCTCTCTTTTATTTTTAAGGGATGAAAACCGTTGAATACGATCAAATTTCTTAAAAAATCATATTCGCATCCATAGTATTTTTCAATTTTTTTTAGGTACAAAGTTAGATACGAATATATATCGAATGCTAAATTTTAACATGAGAAATAATTCGGTACTTTATTTTATAAAAAAATATAAAAGTTCTTAACTGTTGATCGATGGAGAGTAAAGATATAATTTTAACATATAGTAGATAAAAGGGTTATTTCATTCGAGATTATTTTATAATTAAATTATGCAAAATTTAAAGAAATTCTTGATTAATATCCTTAATTTTGTATTAATTTTAGGAATTGATTGACATTCCAAATTTAGGCATTTATTTTAGAAATTTTCACGTTTCTCTCCTTTAGGCATTAATTTAAATTATAGTAATTTTAGAAATAGTACTATTTCTAAGAACGTTGAATTTTAAATTTTAAAAATTTTAAATTTAAGTTAGAGAAATTTTGTATTAACTTATAGCAGGTAAAAGAATTAGTTATTGGTATTATTTTTTAATTAAATCATGCAAAATTTAAATAAATTTTGCCTTGAACTTTATCCAAACCACTTTGGGCCCTACTAAGTACTAACCATGAATTTATACTTAATTAGGGTTAATTACACCAATGGTCCCTAACCTTTACACTATTTTTCAATTTGGTCCCCAACCTTTTTTTTTTTGCAATCAAGTCCCTATTCTCTTGATTTCATTTCAATTAAGTTCCAGTCGTTAGATAATTGTTAAAATTGACGAAAAATGCCACGTCAGTGTAACGGAGGCGCCATTTCGGCGCCACGGAGGCGTCGTGTCAGCGCCACGGAGGCGTCGTGTTAGCAGATTGCAAAAAAAAAAAAAAAGATTGGAGACCAAATTAAAAAACGGTGCAAAGGTTGAGAACCAATGGTGTAACCTATTAAATTTATAAATTCAAAAAAAAATAATTTAAGATTTAAATTTTAAATTTTAAATTTTGATTTTGGATTCAAATTTAAATTGGAATTCAAATTCCGATTTTGTATTTAATTTTAAATTCAAATTCACATTTGGAATTCTAAATTCTAATTTAATTTCAAACTTCGATTTGAAATTTCAAATTCAAAATGTGAATTTGAATTCGAAGTTTAAATTCAAATTTAGAATTGAAATCAAATCTTAAATTCAAATTTAAATTTTGAATTCAAATTTAAAATTTAAAATCAAAATTTTGAAAATGATTTTAAATTTAAATTCAAATTTTAAATTTAAATTTCGGTTTCAAAACTTTCAGTTTAAATGTAAATTGAAATATCAAAATCAAAATCAAAATCAAAATCAAAATTTTAAGTTTTAATTCAAAATTTAGATTCAATTAAAATTTTAAATTTAAAATTTGAATTTCAATTCAAAATTTTAACTCAACTTTAAATTCAAATTTAAAATTCTAATTTCTCGTTAGTTTAAAATTTTAATTTTAATATTATTTTTGAATTTAAATTTAAAATTTTGAATTTTATTTTTAGGGACTAAAATGAAAAACGTGCAAAGTTTAGGAACCTAAATTAACATGCAAAAGGTGCCAAATAGGCGGTGACGTGGCTATTTCCGTTAATTTTAATAATTTTTTTAAGAGTTGGGACGTAATTCTAATAAAATCACAAGTTTTAGGTACTCAATTGCAAAGAGAAAAGGTTGGGGACTCAAGTAAAAATTGCTGCAAAGTTGACTACCGTGTAATAACCCTTTATTCTTACCAGTAAAACCGCGCTTCGCTGCGGATAAATAAAACTTTAAATAATTAATATATAATTACTTTAAATTTAAAATTTATTTTTAAAAAATAAAATATAATAAAAAAAAATGTTAACTTCTCCATATTAAAATAGTTGCTAACTCAAAATTCAAAACTCAAAACATTACTCTTTGTTCATGAAAACCAACTTCAAATTATATGAGATCAAAACTAAGGAATGGAGATAGAAGCTTAGCTTTTGAAGCTTTGATTATCTCTTGAAAAGGTAAAAAATTATTTTTAATATATTATATTTTGGGAAGATAAAAAAATAAAAAAAATTTGATGGGAAAGAAAAAATGCAAAGAGATAATTTTCTCTTAAAAAGGTGAAAAGATTCATTTTTTTAATAAATTTATTTTTTGTAAGATGAAAACGCAGTGAACAGAAAAGAAGAGTTTTATTTCCATATATATATATATATATATATATATATATATATATATATATATATATATATATATATATACTATTTATTTATTTATTTTCTCTTTTTTCTTCTACCTTCTCTTTGCTTTTTTTCTTTTTTTTTGTTTTGCAAAAAAAGATATGGATGACTCCTCTCTCTTTTCCTCTTTAACAAATAGGTAAGTCTCATCATTTTTTAATCTAACTCAAAATGTCATGAAAAAATTTATAGGGTAACTTTAGAGTAAGCAAAGAAACAACACTCCCATCCCTTTTCTTTAATGTCTTTTCTTGCTCCCGAAGCAACCAATCCTTGAGAGGTTACGACTCCGGCTTCAGGGTAATGGCAACAGGCAGATGGTGTTGATGGTGCACGCGGCGGCGTCGATTGGCGTGGCTCGGCTTAGTAGCTCGGGCGGCGATGCAGCGGATGCTGCTCGGGCGGCGTCGGCAACTTGCCGATGGATGTTGTTGGCTTAAATAGGCAGCATCCTCCTGTGGCGGAGGCATGTGGGCGAGGTCATGTTCGAAATGGCGTGAGGCTGGGTTGGGCCGAGTCATGTTCGAAAGTGCGTGAGGCCAGGTGGGGCCGAGTCACAATCGAGACCCGGGCGCTGTTTCTGTACGCTTTAAGTGAATTGGCTTGCGTATTTCTAACAGCTCGAGCTTTTGGGATTAATGGTTAGCGCCAACGATCCGACAAGTGGTATCAGAGCCAGAGGTACGGTTCGATTCTTGCATGCTGCAAATGTGGCAGTGTGCTGAGGGGGGATTGTTGGCTTAAATGGTCAACATCCTGCCTGTGGCGGGAGGTCATGTGGGCCAAGTCATGTTCGAATTGGCTGAGCTGGGTTGGCCGAGTCATGTCGAAGTGGCGTGAGCCAGGTGGCCGAGTCACAATCGAGATCCGTGGTGCTGTTTCTGTACGCTTTAAGTGAATTGGTTGCGTATTCTAACAGCTCGAGCTTTGGGATTAATGGTTAGCGCCAACGATGCCGACAGATGCTTGTGCCGACGGCGGCTTCAGCACGCGTGGGCGACGTCGGCGGGTACGGCAGCGGACAGCGCCGGGTTGGGCTGACTCCGGGCGGCGTTGGGCGTCGTCGACGGTGGACGCGGCAGCGGACGTGGTGGATGCGGCAACGGGTGGTGTTGGGCGTCGTTGACGGTAGACGCGGCAGCGGCGGCGGCAGACGCGGTGGACGGGGCCTCGGGCAGTGACGGCGATGGGCAACGACGGGTTTGGTAGACGTGGCGGCGGACGCGGTGGATGCAGCGAGTACATCAACGGACAGGGAAGGGAGGAGGAGGAGCGCAGTTCTTCTTCTTTCTGTTTTTTTATTTTAGTTTTTATATATATTCTTCTTTTTTTTGTTTAATCCTTATCTACTTTGTTTCTCTGGTACCCTCTACCTTTCTTGTACGTTCTCTTTATTCTCTATCTCATTTTTTTTTTTTAAAGTAAGCAAACAACTGTGGATTGTGTGCGATATGGAAGACCTCCCCTCCTGCAGCATTGTTCGCCGATTCTCTGTACGATCCTCCCTTGCAGTATGGAAGACCTCCCCTCCTGCAGCGTTGTTGGCCGATTCTCTGTGCGATCCTCCCTATTTATTTTTAACTCTCCTCCTGCAGCGTTGTTCGCCGATTCTCTGTTTGATCCCCTCTATTTATTTTTAACGTTCTTTCTTCTACCTTCTTTTGCTCTTTTTTTTGCTCTGTTTTTTTTTAAAATTTTGTTTTGCAAATCGAAAATGTGGATGACCCCTCTTTCTTTACCTCTCTTTTTTTCTCTTTGTTAAAAGAGATCTTGGATCTCTCTCCCTTTCATTCTCTCTTTCTTTATATATATATATTATTTTTATTTTGCTGTTTGGAAAGAGAGAGAAGGGGATATTGATGCAACTTTGAAAATTTCTTCGTCAAACCTTGGGAAGGACAACCTTGAGAAGAAACTATATCTTGGGAAGGACAACCTTGGGAAGGAACTATATCTTGACCAAGATCCTCCATTTAGACTAAGATCCTCCATTTGAAAGTAAAAAAGTGCAGATAGACGTGGAAGCATGAAAAATTGCCACGTACACCTTAAAGAACTGTCAAATTATGTATTTGTAAGAATTTTTATTTTGCTGTTTGGAAAGAGAGAAAAGGGGATATTGATGCAACTTTGAAAATTTCCTCGTCAAACCTTGGGAAGGACAACCTTGAGAAGGAACTATATCTTGGGAAGGACAACCTTGGGAAGGAACTATATCTTGACCAAGATCCTCCATTTAGACTAAGATCCTCCATTTGAAAGTAAAAAAGTGCAGATAGACGTGGAAGCTTGAAAAATTGCCACGTACACCTTAAAGAACTGTCAAATTATGTATTTGTAAGAATTTTTATTTTGCTGTTTGGAAAGAGAGAAAAGGGGATATTGATGCAACTTTGAAAATTTCCTCGTCAAACCTTGGGAAGGACAACCTTGAGAAGGAACTATATCTTGGGAAGGACAACCTTGGGAAGGAACTATATCTTGACCAAGATCCTCCATTTAGACTAAGATCCTCCATTTGAAAGTAAAAAAGTGCAGATAGACGTGGAAGCTTGAAAAATTGCCACGTACACCTTAAAGAACTGTCAAATTATGTATTTGTAAGGATTCTAGTATTGAAGCAGAGAATATAAAATAATCTTTTTTTGATGGCACAGATTTGTCCTTGCTTATAATATACATCTGTAGTTGAAAGTGACATAAAATTAAAGTTTGTATTGTTAAAAAAAAATACAAAATAAGATTAAGGTCAATTTTTAATTTCCTAAATAAATAAGTTTTTAAATTTTATTTACTATAAAATTAATCTATGCTAATAGAAAATAAAACTAGTTAAATTGATTTTAAGTCTGTCAGATTTTTAATATGACTTTGATAAAAGAAAATTCATGTTGTTTGAATCAAACTGGATCGGTTCACTAGTTCAATGGTTGATCCGACGGTTCGAACAGTTCAAAACTATTTTTTGACAAATTCGATTCAAAGGGTTGTACCAAACCATTTTATTTAACCTAGTCACGATCAACCATGCCCATGTTTTAAATTATTGACAAATACCTTTCGTTATGAAAACTATTAACACCTATTATTTTATTTTATTTTTTTTTGTAACCATACTTTCTATCATAATTTTGCGTAAGGATTTAAGCTTAATTTTGTTTACTTAAAAAATTATTTGATGACTATAATAAAATTTGTTTTTCTTTCCTCCAGAGAGGGTAATATTACCACCTAATATATGAAATAGTAAAAATTTGTAAATGCACTTTTCAACTGTATGCAACTAAACAAAGTATTTATAACTGTAATATTTTTTACTATATCCAATTAAACAAGGTGCATGAAATTATAATTGTTATATTTTTAACATCATGGATCTTTACCTATACTGTATTTGTAATTAGATCGAATCAAATAATCTTGAATAAGATATACCTACTAACTGTTCTAGCAGTATAATGGCTCTTGCATATTAATGTGAAAAATAGAGTGAGGCTACTATGCTTTTGGAAGTACGGAGCCTTCCGTGTTTTTAGGTCGTTTTCGATGTTGCGACTTTCGAATCGTCGATCGGCTCCGTTAAACTTGATCTAGAGTATTTGAAGCAGCTAGAAAATAAATTTTATGATTTTTCAATATCATTTGCCTAGTGATCGAAGGGGCTCAAAATCAATAATTTTAATGGCCGTAACAAGCCATTTGCAAGTTTAACGGTGTAGAAATATTCAAATCACGTAAAATTTTGATAGAAAATTCTTTATACTATATAAAACAAGATCAATATCTTTGGTTTAAAATTTTACTATCATATTATCACGTTTTGTAAGATTTTTATTTTCAGCCGTTGATTTTGATCCCTTCGTTCACTAGGCAAATAATATCGAAAAATCGCATAATTTATTTTCTAGATACTTCAAATACTCTAGATCAAGTTTAACGGAGTCCATCACGATTGAAATGTCGCATATATAAAACTTGATCGGAAAGATATAGCACGAAGGCTTCTGTCTTTTCAGGTAAGCACAGTAGCCTTAGGGTGTTTGCTAGCTTTTAAATAGCGCATTTAGGCCTGAAAAGTTGATTTTTCGGATCTATAGAGCGTTTGGCCAAACTCACTTTTAAAATTTCTATTGCTGCCATTATAGTAAATCAGAAAACTTGATTTGAACCTCAGAAGTATAAGAGAAAAAAGCTGTTCTTAGAAAATTGATCTGATTTTGGCATTTAAACATAAAATTTTATTTTATTTTAGTTTTAATAAATATAAATTAATTTCTTAATTTCAGATTCATTTTAACTTTTTTAAATTTTAACTTTTAATTTAAAATTTGAAATATAGTTTAATAATTTTCAATTCTAATTTAATAATTCAATTCCTCAAATTTTAGATTTTAAAATTTAAAATTTATTCAAATTTCATATTCCAATTTTCAAATTCAGATTAAATTTTAATTTCAACATTTCAAATTTCAGATTTTTAAAAGTTTGATTTTCAAATTTTTCAATTTTGAAATTCAAATTCAAATTTTACATTTCAAATTTCAAATTTAAATTCAAATTTTACATTTTAAATTCCAAATTTCAAGGTATAATTCAAATTTTCAAATTTTAATATTTCAAATTTTGACAATAGATTTTAAAATTTTAAATTGTGTATAAATATTTAACAATTTTAAATTTTGATTATAAATTTTAATTCTTCAAATTATAAAAAAAATTTTTTTGCCCCAAAGTTTTTAAAATTGTAAGAATTTTATTTTAATTTCAAAATTATAATATTTTAAAATTTTATAATTTAAAATTTAAACTTTTGAATTTTTAAATTTTAAATATTCAAATATTTTAATTTATTAATTTTAAATAATTCAAAATTTAATTTTATATTTAGAATATTCAAAATTTAAATTTTATATTTTAAATTTCATGATATATTTTTAAATTTAAATTTAATTTAGTTTAATTTAATTTTTAATTAAATTTAAATTTTAAATATTTAAAGTTTATAAAAATTTAAATCAATTTTTAACAAATTATAATAGCTCAAACTAGCTTTTCAAAATTTTTAATTTGTCTAAACTAGCTTTTTAAAATCACTTTAGAAAAAATCAAGTTTTATCTAAAACTGCCCGCCAAACCTCGTATAGCGCTTTAAAGCAAAATCACTTCTCCAAACAAAATTCACTTTTTTCAGATAATCACTTTTCAGAAACTAGCCAAACATGGTGCGCTTATCGTGTAAAATAATATGAAAGAAAAATTAACAATTAGCTTCAAGTATATAAAAAGTAAAAATGTTGACTAAAGACAAAAAGAGTTTGAATCATATTGATTAAGCGAAAAAGAGTTGAATTATGCAAAAAAAGGGCTTTTTTGATAATAATAACCCTCTTACAAATTCAAAATTGTGACAAAATAATTTCGTCAAAAAAAAAAAAAAAATTTTATTTGATAGAACTCTAATTCCCTTTTCTTCGCTCACCAGTGAGTCGCACGTCGAAATTGTACTTTAATAAGATCGGTGAATGATTTACCGATCTTTTCCATATTATATTAATGAAGCCGGGAATGTTCACCGTTTTCATATATATATATGAAGATAGTGAATCATTCACCGTCTTATCTGGTCATCTCCGTTTCTTATATCTGTGTTTCACTCGTTTTCAATGCATCAGTTCTGATCCTTAGGGGGTGTTTGGCCTAGCTTAAATAAAAAACAAAAAAATAAAAAAAAAAAACTGCGTTGCTTTTTAGGCTGATAAAGTGATCTTTCGGTTCAATAGAGCTGTTTGGCAAGCTCACTTTTAAAATTGATTCTGCTATTAGATCAGAAAATCTGTTTTTGAATGCATCAGAATCTAAAAGCCCAGAAAAAAAAGTGCTTCTGAAAACTGATCTGATTTTGGATTTAAACATTCAAAATTTTATTTTTATTTGAGTTTTAATAATTTAAATTTAATTTAATTTCAGATTCATTTTATTTTTAAATTTAACTTTAAATTTTAAAATTGAAATATAGATTTAACAATTTTAAATTTTAATTTTAAATTTCTACAATCTCAAATTTTAGATTTTAAGATTAACAAATTTTATTTCTTAAATTCTAAATTCCAAATTTCAAATTCAGTATTTTTAAAATTTTAAATTTTTACAAATTTCCAAATGTTCAGATTTGTAAATTTTCAATATTTT
Organism: Ananas comosus; assembly: GCF_001540865.1. NCBI lineage: Eukaryota > Viridiplantae > Streptophyta > Magnoliopsida > Poales > Bromeliaceae > Ananas > Ananas comosus. The sequence continues at coordinate 662,844 of NC_033641.1, forward strand.
CATAATTTCAAATTTTAAATTCAAATTTTTCAAATATTTAATATTAAATTTCAATTTTTAATTCAAATTTTTAAATTTGTATAAATTCCAATTCATTATTTTTAAATTCTCAAATTTCAATTTTATTTTCAAATTTTGACATGTAGATTTTAAATTGTATAATGTAAAAATTTAAATATTTTTTAAATTGTTGATCTACTAAATTAATTCTGCAAATTATAATTTCAAATTTTTAAAATTAAAAATTTTTAAATTTTTAATCTCAAATTATAAATAAAATTTTATAATTTAAAATTTAAAATTTAATTCTTAAATTTAAATATTCAAATCTTAATTTAATTAAATATTTCAAAATTTAAATTTTATATTTAAATATTCAAAAATTTAAATTTTAATGTTTAAATCTATGAGTGATTTAAAATATTTTAAATTAAAGTTTTATATTTTAAATTGTTAAATATTTAAATTTTAAGATTTCTATATTTTTAAAAAGTTAATATGTCATGAAAATTTAAATATATTTTTAATACTTAAATAGTTTTTCAAACAGCTCTTTTCAATAATTGTATAATTTGCTAAACAGCTTTTTAAATCATCTTAAGAAAAAATCAATTTTATCTAAACCTCCGTCCAATTAACGCTCCTATAGCTGTTAAGGCAAAATCAACTCTCCAAACCAAAATTCACTTTTTCGTAATATCACTTTTTCAGAAATATAGGCCTAAACTAGCGCTTTACTTCGTGAAAAATATGTGTAAAGTACCAATGCCTCAATATTTAAAGTAAAAATCGTATTTATCCTGAAAGGATCAAAAAGATTGACATATCCTTGAAGGACAATATAAGAGTTTACATTAGCAAAAACAGGCTTTTTATTTAAATAACCCTCTCAAATTCATAATAATGACAATTAATAATTTTCTGTCAAATAATTATTTTGAGAAAAAACTAACCCTTCTTCGCCACGTGAGCCCAGTCGAAATTTTACATAAATCGGGAATGATCACGCTTCAATTATATATAAGAAGTGCGTGTGAATGTCGACGATCTCATATATATATATTGATGATTATGAATCATTCTAACGTTGCTTATCGGTTCACTATCGTTTCTATTATCTGTATTCACTCGAGTTTCAAAGCACAGTAGCCTTTAGGGGTGTTTGGCCTCGCTTTTAAAAGCGATTTAGGCTGAAAAGTGATTTTCGGCTCAATTAGGCGTTTGGCACTCCTTTTAAAATATTGATTCTGGCATTTTAGAATCAGAAAACTGATTTTGAAGGCCTCAGAATCAGAAGCAGAAAAAAGCTGCTTCGAAAACTGATTCTGATTTTGGATTTAAACATCAAAATTTATTTTTATTTAGTTTTAATAATTAAATTTAATTTTAATTTTCAGATTCATTTTTAAATTTTTTAATTTTAACTTTTAAATTTTAAATTGAATATAGATTTAAATTTTTAATTTTAATTTTAAATTTCAAATCTCAATTTTAGATTTAAATTTAAAATTTTATTTCAAATTTCTAAATCCAAATTTCAAATTTCAATTTTAAAATTTTATAATTTCAAATTTCAAATTTCAGATTTTAAAATTTCAATTTCAAATTCAATATTTTTAATTTCAAATGTTAATTTTAGAAATTTAATTTTAATTCAAATTTTAAATTTTAAATTTCCAATTTCAAATTTAAATTTCAAATTTTAAATTTTAATTTCAAATTTGACAATTTAGATTTTATAAATGTAAAAATTTAAAATTTTTAAATTTTGAATTAAAATTTTAATCTTCAATTATAAATTCAAATTTTAAAATTAAAAATATTTTAAATTTAATCTTCAAATTATAAATATTAAATTAAATTTTAAAATTTAAAATTTTAATTTTAAATTTTAAATATTCATATTTAATTTTTAATTTTAAATATTCAAAATTTAATTTTAATTTTAAATATTCAAATTTAAATTTTATATTTTAAATTTCATGATTATTTAATAAATTTATAAATTAAATTTTAAATTTTAAAATTTTAAATGTAATTTTAAATTTAAAGTTTAAAATTTAAATATATTTTTAAAATTAAATAGCTTTCAAACAGCTTTTCAAAATTTTTAATTGCTAAACGCTTTTAAAATCACTTTAGAAAATAATCATATTTATTCTAAACTCCGCAAACGCTCTATAGCTTTTAAGCAAAACACTTCTCCAAACCAAATCACTTTTTCAGAAATCACTTTTCAGAAATTCTAGGCCAAACAGCGCTTACTCGTGAAAATATATTGAAAGTACAATAGCTCATATATAAATAAGGTAAAAATGTATCTTTGAAGGGACAAAAAGATGTGACATATTTGAAAGACAAAAAGAGTTGAATAGCAAAAAAGGGCTTTTTTATAAAATAACCTCTAAAAATTCAAATTGACAAAATAATTCGTCAAATTTTATTTGAAAAACTAACTCTTTCGCACGTTGGCGCACAGTTCGAAATTTTACATATAAAGTGATATCACCGCCTTCACATATATATAATGAGCGGAATGGTACCGTCTTCATAATATATAGTTTGAGATAGTGGAATCATTCACCTGTACTTATCTGTGTTCACTCCTTTCTATACTGTGTTCACTTCCGTTTTTCAGAAAGCACAGTTAGCCTTAGGGTCGTGTTTTGCCTAGCTTTTAAAGCGACTTTTAAGGCTGAAAGTGATTTCCTAATAAGAGCGTTTGGACAACTACTTTTAAAAGCTTATTCTGCCATTTAGAATTCAGAAAACTGATTTGAAAAGCCTCAGAATCAGAAGCAGAAAAAAGCTTGCTCTTGAAAACTGATTCTGATTTGATTTAAATCATCAATTTAATTTTATTTTTATTTCTATTTTTAATTAATAAATTTAATTTTAATTTTCAGATTCATTTTAAATTTTAAATTTTAACTTTAAATTTTAAAATTTGAAATATAGATTTAAATTTTTAATTTTACATTTAAATTTCAAATCTCAATTTTAGATTTTTAAAAATTTAATATTTTATTTCAAATTTCAACATCCAATTTCAAACGTTTCAGATTCTAAATTTTAAATTTCAATTTCAATTTCAATTTTAATTTCAAATTTTCAATTTCAAATTTTAATTTCAAATTTCAAATTTTTTAACATTTCAAAATTCAAATTTAAATCAAATTTTAATTTTAAATATTCCAATTTCTAAATTTTAAATTTCAATTTCATAATTTTAAATTTCAATTTGACAATTTGAATTTAAAATTTAAATGTAAAATTAAAATTTTAATTTGAATTAAAATTTTAATCTTTTCATTAAAATTTCCAATTTTTAAATTAAAATTTTTTAATTTTAATCTTCAATTATAAATTAAAATTTTATATTTAAAATTTAAATTTTAATTTTTACAGTTTAAATAGTTGCAATTTTTAATTTTTAATTTTAATATTCAAAATATTAAATTTATAATTTAATATTTCAAATTTAATTTTATATTTTTAAATTTATGATATTTAAAATTTTTAATATTTAATATTTTAAATTTTAATTGTAAAAATTAAAATTAAAATTTAAATTTTAAATTTAAAGTTTAAAATTTAAATATATTTTTAAAATTAAATAGCTTTTCAAACAGCTTTTCAAAATTTTTAATTTGCTAAACAGCTTTTTAAAATCACTTTAGAAAAAATCAATTTTATCTAAACTCCGCCAAACGCTCTATAGCTTTTAAGCAAAATCACTTCTCCAAACCAAAATCACTTTTTCAGAAATCACTTTTTCAGAAGCTAGGCCAAACAGGCGCTTACTCGTGAAAAATATATGAAAGTACAATAGCCTGAATATATAAAAAGTAAAAATGTATTACTTGAAAGGACAAAAAGAGTTGACATACTTGAAAAGACAAAAAGAGTTGACATAGCAAAAAAAGGGCTTTTTTATAAAATAACCCTCTAAAAATTCAAAATTGACAAAATAATTTCGTCAAAATTTTATTTGAAAAACTAACCCTTCTTTCGCCACGTGGGCGCCACGTCGAAATTTTACTATAAAGACGGTGAATGATTCACCGCCTTCACATATATATAATGAAGGCGGTGAATGGTTCACCGTCTTCATAATATATATGTGAAGATAGTGAATCATTCACCGTCTTATCTGTGTTCACTCCGTTTCTATATATATATTATGAAGGCGGTGAATCATTATATATATATAAAAGCGGTGAATCATTCACCGTTTTCATAGCAAAATTCTGACGTGGCACCCAAGTAATGAAAGGAGGGTTATTTTTCCAAATAAAATTTTGATAGGGTCATTTTCCAAATTTCAAAATTTTGGAGGGTCATTTTATAAAAAAGCCCGCAAAAATGACAGGTAGTTTGTTTGTACAGAAGGAAAAGAAAAAAAATAAAATAAAATAAAATTCTTTCCTCAACACATGAGAGATGGGAATGTTGAATTTTTATTACAAAGCAAAACACCTGGCAATTTATTTTGGTATCATTTTCAGCAATAAAACATCTGAATCCATATGCAATAATATTAAATATAATATAGAAGATTATTTGAATTTGATGCAGAAAAACAAATTTTCTAATTTTTAAAATATTTATGTTGTACTCAAATAGTTTCAAAAATAATAACTTTTAATGGCTAACATCTAAAATAAAGTATATTTGATACTGCATGGTTGCTGGATAAATTATATTGCAAAATCGCGAAATTTGGTTCTTAGTAAGTTTAAATGGCGAAGATAATATTTAACGGCATTGGTCGTTATGTAATAATTTAGATTTATATAAAAGAAAGGGTCTCGCCACTAAGCACGGGCCATAGCCAGCAGGTGCAGCAGTTTTTATATTATAATTTTAAGAAAAAAGATTATTTCCATTTAACCAACCATCCCTAACGCAGTGGCAAAATATTTGATGGTTGTCATTCAAAGTCTCAAAGTTCAAAGCCCAAATGCTCTACATTTTCAGCTGAAATTAAATTTAGTTAACTAAATATTAATTATTATTAAATTACTGTGAAAGTAATATATTAGTATTGTGATTGATTATATGACAATAATTAAGATATTACAGTGATGCAACATTATTTAGTTAATTAAATTAGATTGTTGTGAGATTTCTGGTGTTTAACTGTGGAGGCTTGTCGATAGCTCTGGAGAGTGTCGGGACAAGTCCGAGTCGCGTTGGCGTCAAATAGACGCAAAACGGACTCCGTGCGACGCGATGGCAGCTTATCTCAAAGAATTCTGCAAAACAGCAGCATTCTCTGCTTGCTGTACCGGTACAACCAGCGTGGCTGTACCGGTACAACCATCGCGCAATGGCTCAACTGCTCTCGGGTTGGCTCTTGTACCGGTACAGGAGCCCGTGTACCGGTACAATGGGGTAGGTAGAGGGCTATTTGAGTAATTTCTCTCCCTCGTTTGTGTCACCCCTTTTTCCCTCAACCTATATACAGAGTAGAGGAGTTGAGAGAAGGGTTTAGTGTTCCTTCTCTCTCTCTAGTCCCGGTTGTGAGCAAGGAGGAGAGCTTGGTTGGAGTTTCGTCGTCGACGTCGCGCCGCGGGATCGTTCGAGCACGTATTTGACGCCGGGGCATCGCGAGGAGACCGGGCGAGCGTGCAACTTCGCCGTTCTTGACGTCGCACCGGTGCTAATCGCTGTCGAGGTGAGTAATTCAGCCTTTCCTTGGATTTTGGGCAAGTTCTTACTACTTCAACTCGGAAAGATGTTGTTTGCTGAAATCCACCGTCGACTGTTAGTATTTCAGCTCGTTCTCGACGTAGGAGCATCGGATTTCGACGAGGCTTGGTTCGTTGGATTCGGGACTTCGAGAGGAATCCACAAAGCCCTTACTTGCGAATTTTGGTGAAGGTTAGCTAGGTCGAAATCCCTTTCTTCTCTGCTGCTGTGGATTTTGGACTGAATTGAGGAATTTTGGTGTTTTTAGCTTGGAGTTCGCTCGATTTTGAGACTCGGGCATTTTTGGTCGATCCAGCAGTTGGTGTCGCAGCCGGGGGGGTTCCGTGCTGCCAGGAGCTAGCTTCTTGAGATGGGTTACATCGGTTTTACTCCTAAGTTCACATTCGTCGACATGTGTAGTTTCGATTTTTGGATAATCTGTTCTAACTCAAATTCATGATTTAAATGGTAGATTTCATATCTAAATTTGGAGCATGTGGTAATAAATTGAATAGGTTATACATGTTGGACTTGAAATTGAATTAGGAGAAAACCTGCGATTTGGACATGTCACTTGATTAAACTGCCTGATTTAGCTCTAGGAGCCGTTATTAAATTGTACTGTCGCAGTATTTTCGAGACGAATACTTCAGGTAGTTTAGAGTATATCTACACTCGTGCTGTTTCACCGAGGGGATTTTATAGGGTCGTTCAGGCTGTTCCGGATAGTAGGGTGCCGTTGAGGTTGACGGTGGACCCGTATCGCCTTTTTGGCGACGGATTGTGCCAAGTTCACGTTACTTGTTGGTTGTTAGACCAGTTAGAGTCGATTTCTTGACTTTGGTTTTTCAGAGCCTGTTTGAGCTCGACAGAGATACGCTGCATACTCGGTTGGGTAGCTCCCACGAGTACCACTCCGGAGTCAGGCTTTATGCTTTCGCGTTGGTGTCGCTCATGCCAGTTGGACTTGCTCTCCACGGACCAGTTAGTGTGGATGGAGCCTGATAGTCGCAACGGAGTAGGGACGGGTGTATTCACAGTCCCGGAGACGGGTATGCTTACAGTCCCGATTGGATTGGGTTCGAGTTGACATTTCCTACAGTTGGTTAGTGTAGAGCATGATAGTGTACTGATCGGTAGCGGTAGAGTTATTTTCCTGCTTTTCTGACTACTCTTGCTCCCTTCTGTAGACTTAGTGGGTGGACCGATATTGTTTTGGGCGGTACCCACTGAGGACTACTTGTTTTTACGGTAGTTCTCACGCCCAGTTGTTACCTATGTTTTCGCAGAGCCACAGGTTTCGGCTGCTGCGCCTTCCGCGGATCAGGATCGAGGCAAAGGCGTCGCGAGCTAGAGCCCTACCCGACTGACAGAGCTAGAGGCACCCTACCGCAGGTAGTTGTTTTACTTCGAGCTTATGTATATAGTACTTAACTCGCCAGTGCGAGTAATGCTGTATTTTGGTTTCTGAACTATGTATATGAAGCTCAGTTGGTTTAGCTTTTGTTTATTTAGCAGCTATATGCTACTGTTTGTAGTATTGCTTATCTACAGGTACTTTTGACGCTTCGTATACAAGGAAAATTTCTTGTATACGGCGGATTTATCGGCGTGCCCGGGGAACGAGACATCCGGGGCGTGACAGATTAAGTTGGTATCAGAGCTTTGCTATAGGTCGTTGGGACCTAGGAAACCCTAAGTTGGCAAACCTTAGAAAGCAAGACGCGAGAGGCGTAATTTAATTGCGAAAGTTATTGATTATTGGTTCTAACTCCTCCTAGAGTGGAGTGAGTGACTGAAGGAGTTCCTGTTTTGGCCTGAGAAATTATGTTGGCTGCAGACGACATAATTTTGGAGGAAAACAGGGACCGCCTTCCAGACTTTCGTTGATTGGGTCGAGAGTGTTGTGTTGTATCTGACCCCGATTTGTTCATTTTAGCTATGTATCGTCGTCGAGGTCGACCGTCGTTGCGAGAGCGTGCCCAGTTGGCGCGGGATCGTGCGGGATCCCCTGAGAGACCTTAGCAGATGGAGCAGAGTACTCGACAGGAGCAGGGTGACAGACCGGAGGCGAGTGCACCCCCTGTTGTGGAGCCGAGTGCGCGACCTGAGGCTAGCGCACCCCCGGATCTGAGTGCACAGCTGGTTGCCCTGACTGAGGTGACGAGGCAGCAGGGGGGGTTGTTGCAGAGGTTGTGTGAGAGGATATCTCAGTCACCGAGTTCAGCACCGAGTGTACCAGAGCAGACTATTCTACCACCGGCTACTCCAGTGACCATACCAGCGGCAGCAATTCCTCCGTCGGCAGCAGTTCCAGTAGCGCCAGTTGCGCCGGTTAGGGGGCCAGTACCGTTGACTGAGGTCGAGCAGGAGCGGTGGACGGAGAGGTTAGCTCGTTTTCGGCGATTTGACCCACCGATCTTCGATGGTAGCGGCACTGAGGCCTGGGTTGTTGAGGGATGGGTCAGTGCGATGGAGAGGTTATTTGAGGATCTGTTCGTTCCAGAGGGGGAGCAGGTACCACTGGGAGTACACTGTTTGTCAGGTGATGCACGTGATTGGTGGCGGAGAGCGAGGTGAGACCAGGGACTGGTGGCGGCGCAGCTAAGGTGGGATGAGTTATATGGAATGTTGTATGGGATGTATTTCCCCAACAGCATGAAACAGAAGATCGAGAAGGACTTGAAGAGGATCCAGCAGGGTGAGCGGACAGTTCAGGAGTACGTTCGGGAGTTTACTAGGCTCCTGAACTGTGTTCCGTTCGTGGCCAGAGACGAGGCACATAGGGTCTACTTGTTTGAGCAGGGTTTGAGACCCGACCTTTTCAGGTTCGTTAGGGCGCAGAGGTCGAGGACTTTGGATGCGTCCATTGAGCAGGCATTATGGGAGGAGAGAGGAGAGGTGTCGCTGAGGGAGAGGACTCAGGGGCCGGGACAGAGTCAGGACAGGAAGCGCCCAGCTCCAGACGACGGAGGTCAGTCGAGTAGCAGGCGTCCACCGAGGCCTCCATGATCGCGTTCACAGGGTCGTGGGTTCTCGGGGCGTCAGCGATCCAGGGACTCTCGTCAGAAGGGACAGCCAGAGAGGGCGCCGCAGTGTGTGATCTGCGGAGGACCACACTGGCCCAGACAGTGTGAGCAGAGGGAGGGCCGGTGCTACGGGTGTGGTCAGCCGGGACACATGAGGGCAGCTTGTCCCCGAGCAGCATCTCCAGCACCATCGTCAGCTTCAGCTCCACCAGCACCTCAGCAGACTTACAGAGCAGCACCGAGTTACCGCCAGGAGGATAGGTCGTCCATGCCGCGACAGGATGAGCGGCGACAGCAGGCTCCGAGTGGCAGAGTCTATGCAGCTCAGGTGGAGGACTCTACAGCAGCCGACCGAGTGGTGGCAGGTATCACTTTGATTTCTGGCATTCGTACTCGTACTCTTTTTGATACTGGAGCCTCGCATTCTTTTGTTAGCCGAGCATTTGCATTGTTGCATGGTCTAGAGTTAGGGGCATTGTCACAGGCACGAGAGGTGCAGATCCCGGACCATGTTTTACAGGTTGCAGAGTGTTGTTGGTCATGTCCGGTGCAGTTGGATTCGTAGGTTATGCCTGCAGACCTGTTGGTGCTAGGGCAGCTGCAGGACTTCGACGTTGTGCTCGGTATGGATTGGCTGGCACGGTACTATGCTACCATCGACTGTGGAGCGAGGACGGTGATGTTCCGCTAGCCAGGTCAGGAGGAGTTTACTTTCAGAGGCTGCAGGAGCACGCTGTTTGCCACCTGGATATCTTCGGCGAGGGCTCGACAGATGCTGAGTAGCGGGTGTATTGCTTTCTTAGCGACAGTTGTGGAGGTACCTACGGTGGCGCCGGGACTCGAGGATATTCCTGTCGTCCGCGAGTTTCCGGATGTGTTTCTCCCTGAGTTGACGACATTGCCGCCGGAGAGGGAGATTGAGTTTGTGATTGATGTAGTTCCTGGAACTGCACCAATCTCAAAGGTACCTTATCGGATGGCGCCGGCAGAGCTGAGAGAGCTAAAGGCACAGCTTCAGAATTTGATGGATAGAGGGTTCGTGAGGCCCAGTGTGTCACCTTGGGGAGCGCCGGTGTTATTTGTAAAGAAGAAGGATGGTTCGTTCAGGTTATGTGTGGATTATCGGGAGCTGAATAAGGTGACCATCAAGAATAAATATCCCTTGCCGCGCATTGATGATTTGTTTGATCAGCTGCATGGATCTTATGTTTTCTCGAAGATTGATCTTCAGTCAGGTTACCACCAGTTGAGGGTGAGAGCCGAGGATGTTCCTAAGACGGCTTTTCGGACTCGGTACGGGCATTATGAGTTCACGGTGATGCCTTTTGGATTGACGAATGCCCCTGCCGCATTTATGGATTTGATGAACAGAGTGTTCAAGCCGTTCTTAGATAGATTTGTGGTAGTTTTCATAGACGATATCTTGATATACTCCCGGTGTGATGCTGAGCATGAGGAGCACTTGAGGATTGTGCTACAGCTTCTGCGAGAGAAGAAGCTATATGCCAAGTTGAAGAAGTTCGAGTTCTGGCTACGGTAGGTCGCTTTCTTGGGCCACGTGATTTCAGCCGAAGGCGTAGCAGTGGACCCGAAGAAGATTGAGGCAATTCGAGATTGGCCTAGACCGACGACGGTTACTGAGGTACGGAGCTTCCTGGGACTGGCAGGATATTACCGTCGGTTCGTGGAAGGCTTTGCGAAGCTTTCCACACCCCTCACATGCTTGACACGGAAGGGGATTCGTTTTGTCTGGAGCGACGACTGTCAGAGGAGCTTTGACTAGTTGAGACTGAGGTTGACGTCGGCTCCTATCCTTGCCCTTCCTGTTATGGGCGAAGGATTTGTAATCTACAGTGATGCATCGCACAGTGGACTTGGTTGCGTGCTGATGCAGCATGGTAGGGTGATTGCTTATGCTTCACGGCAATTAAAAGATTATGAGAAGAATTACCCTACACATGACTTGGAGCTTGCCGCAGTGGTTTTTGCTTTGAAGCTCTGGCGGCATTACTTGTACGGTGAGCATTGCGAGATCTTCACTGATCATAAAAGTCTCAAGTATCTGTTCACACATAGGGAGCTGAACCTGAGGCAGCGCCAATGGTTGGAGTTACTGAAGGACTATGACATTAGTATTCAGTATCATCCCGGTAGGGCGAATGTGGTGGCAGATGCGTTGAGCAGGAAATCAGTGCAGAGCCTGAGTTTAAGGATTACTGAGCAGAGACCCCTACTCGAGGAGCTACAGCGGTTGGGACTCGATATAGTACCCCCTGGGTCTACGGCGAGGCTGACATTTCTTGTGTTGCAGCCCACTCTGTTGGATAGGATCCGCGAGAAACAGAGTGGAGATCCGTATTTGTTGAGGATTAGAGAGCAGCTAGACAGGGGGCAGGCTGAGAGATTTGCTTTGGACAGTGTGGGAGTACTTAGGTACAGGGACCGACTGTGTGTGCCTGTGGATCCTGAGATTCGAGCGGACATTCTGAGAGAGGCTCATTGTTTTCCTTATACGGTTCACCCTGGGGGAACCAAGATGTATAAGGATCTTAAGGCACGGTTCTGGTGGCCTGGAATGAAGAGGGACATTGGCAGATATGTGGCTCAGTGTTTGACTTGCCAACAGGTAAAGGCCGAGCATCAGATGCCTGCTGGCAAGCTTCAAAGTCTACCAGTGCCCGAGTGGAAGTGGGAGTACATCACTATGGATTTTGTCGTTGGATTGCCTAGAGCGCAGGGTGGCTACTACGCGATTGGGGTGATAGTGGACAGACTGACTAAGTCTGCTCACTTCCTACCGGTTCAGACTACTTGGTCCAGAGAGAGACTCGCGCAGCTATACTTAGATGAGATCGTTAGGCTGCACGGCGTGCCAGTGTCGATTATATCAGACAGAGACCCGAGGTTTGTATCACATTTCTGGAGGAGTTTGCAGACAGCCTTGGGTACACAGCTGCATTTTAGCACGGCGTTCCACCCACAGACAGATGGTCAGTCAGAGCGGACCATACAGATTCTAGAGGACATGCTGAGAGCATGCGTCCTGGATTTTGGAGGAGGGTGGTATCGACATGTGAGACTGGTTGAGTTTGCGTACAACAACAGCTATCAAACAAGCATTCAGATGGCTCCGTTTGAGGCGTTGTATGAACGCAGATGTCGATCCCCTCTGTTTTGGAGTGATGTGGGTGAGCGGAGGACACTTGGACCGGAGATTTTACTTGAAGCTGAGGAGAAGGTGAGAGTCGTTCGACGACACCTTTTGACAGCACAGAGCCGACAGAGGAGCTACGCCGATACCAGGAGACGAGACTTAGAGTTTCAGGTTGGAGATCATGTTTTTCTCAAAGTCTCGCCGTCCAGAGGGATACGCCGTTTTGGAGTACGTGGAAAGCTTAGTCAACGATTTGTTGGCCCTTTCGAGGTATTGGAGCGTATCGGACCGGTGGCTTATAGGGTAGCTCTACCCCCGCGACTTGCTGGCATCCATGATGTTTTCCACGTCTCAGCGCTGAGGAGATACGTTTTCGACCCCTCTCACGTGATTGACTTCGCTCCACTCGAGATTAGCGAGGATCTGAGATACGAGGAGCGACCGTTGCGGATTCTTGCTCGAGAGACGAAAGAATTGCGCAACCGGGTCATCCCGTATGTGAAAGTGCAGTGGAGCCATCACGATGAGCGGGAGGCGACTTGGGAGCCTGAGACAGTGATGAGAGAAGCTTACCCCTACCTGTTTGATGCCTGAGCAGAGATATGTTTCAGTTTTGCGGACGAAACCTTTTGTAGTGGGGGAGGATGTGAGATCCCTGGTGTTTGACTGTGGAGGCTTGTCGACAGCTTTGGAGAGTGTCGGGACAAGTCCGAGTCGCGTTGGCGTCAAATAGACGCAAAACGGACTCCATGCAACACGAGGGCAGTTTATCTCGAAGAATTCTGCAAAACAGCAGCATTCTCTGCTTGCTGTACCGGTACAACCAGCGTGGCTGTACCGGTACAACCATCGCGCAATGGCTCAACTGCTCTCGGGTTGGCTCTTGTACCGGTACAGGAGCCCGTGTACCGGTACAAAGGGGTAGGTAGAGGGCTATTTGAGTAATTTCTCTCCCTCGTTTGTGTCACCCCTTTTTCCCTCAACCTATATATAGAGGAGAGGAGTTGAGAGAAGGGTTTAGTGTTCCTTCTCTCTCTCTAGTCCCGGTTGTGAGCAAGGAGGAGAGCTTGGTTGGAGTTTCGTCGTCGACGTCGCGCCGCGGGATTGTTCGAGCACGTATTTGACGCCGGGGCATCGCGAGGAGACCGAGCGAGCGTGCAACTTCGCCGTTCTTGACGTCGCACCGGTGCTAATCGCTGTCGAGGTGAGTAATTCAGCCTTTCCTTAGATTTTGGGCAAGTTCTTACTACTTCAACTCGGAAAGATGTTGTTTGCTGAAATCCACCGTCGACTGTTAGTATTTCAGCTCGTTCTCGACGTAGGAGCATCGGATTTCGACGAGGCTTGGTTCGTTGGATTCGGGACTTCGAGAGGAATCCACGAAGCCCTTACTTGCGAATTTTGGTGAAGGTTAGCTAGGTCGAAATCCCTTTCTTCTCTGCTGCTGTGGATTTTGGACTGAATTGAGGAATTTTGGTGTTTTTAGCTTGGAGTTCGCTTGATTTCGAGACTCGGGCATTTTTGGTCGATCCAGCAGTTGGTGTCGCAGCCGAGGGGGTTCCGTGCTGCTAGGAGCTAGCTTCTTGAGGTGGGTTACATCGGTTTTACTCCTAAGTTCACATTCGTCGACATGTGTAGTTTCGATTTTTGGATAATCTGTTCTAACTCAAATTCATGATTTAAATGGTAGATTTCATATCTGAATTTGGAGCATGTGGTAATAAATTGAATAGGTTATACACGTTGGACTTGAAAATTGAATTAGGAGAAAACCTGCGATTTGGACCTATCACTTGATTAAACTGCATGATTTAGCTTTAGGAGTCGTTATTAAATTGTACTGTCGCGGTATTTTCGAGACGAGTACTTCAGGTAGTTTAGAGTATATCTACACTCGTGCTGTTTCGCCGAGGGAATTTTACAGGGTCGTTCAGGCTGTTCCGGATAGTAGGGTGCCGTTGAGGTTGACGGTGGACCCGTATCGCCTTTTTGGCGACGGATTGTGCCAAGGGCACGTTACTTGTTGGTTGTTAGACCAGTTAGAGTCGATTTCTTGACTTTGGTTTTTCAGAGCCTGTTTGAGCTCGACAGAGATACGCTGCATACTCGGTTGGGTAGCTCCCACAAGTGCCACTCCGGAGTCAGGCTTTGTGCTTTCGCGTTGGTGTCACTCATGCCAGTTGGACTTGCTCTCCACGGACCAGTTAGTGTGGATGGAGCCTGATAGTCGCAACGGGGCAGGGACGGGTGTATTCACAGTCCCGGGGACGGGTATGCTTACAGTCCCGATTGGATTGGGTCTGAGTTGACATTTCCTACAGTTGGTTAGTGTAGAGCATAATAGTGTACTGATCGGTAGCGGTAGAGTTATTTTTCTGCTTTTCTGACTACTCTTGCTCCCTTCTGTAGACTTAGTGGGTGGACCGATGTTGTTTTGGGCGGTACCTACTGAGGACTACTTGTTTTTACGGTAGTTCTCACGCCCAGTTGTTACCTATGTTTTCGCAGAGCCAAAGGTTTCGGCTGCTACGCCTTCCGCGGATCAGGATCGAGGCAAGGGCGTCGCGAGCTAGAGCCCTACCCGACTGACAGAGCTAGAGGCACCCTATCGCAGGTAGTTGTTTTACTTCGAGCTTATGTACATAGTACTTAACTCGCCAGTGCGAGTAATGCTGTATTTTGGTTTCTGAACTATGTATATGAAGCTCAGTTGGTTTAGCTTTTGTTTATTTAGCAGCTCTATGCTACTGTTTGTAGTATTGCTTATCTACAGGTACTTTTGACGCTTCGTATACAAGGAAAATTTCTTGTATACGGCGGATTTGTCGGCGTGTCCGGGGAACGAGACATCCGGGGCGTGACAATTGTAGAATTTGATTGTAACAAGTTAATTGTAAAGCTCGAGTTAGAAATTATCTATTAACTTATATGAATTCTCACTATTTTTTACCACCCGGCAAGTTGTTCTTCACCCTCACTATCATTTGACCCTTTTCATTCCCTTTATCAAACTTTCAATTAATACATCTAAACGTTATCATTATCAAATTTTCAATGGCAAGTTGTCTTTCACCGTATTTGTCACGCCCCGGATTACACGTTCCCCGGGCACGCCGACAAATCCGCCGTATACAAAGAAATTTCCTCTGTATACGAAGCGACAGCTGTACCTGTAAGTCAAACACTACTACGAACAGTAGTAAAGAGCTGCTAGAGAAAATAGAAGCTAAACAAACAGAGTTTCATATACATAGTTCAGATCCAAAATACAGAGCTACTCGCACTGGCGAGTTAAGTCAACTATGTACATAAACTCGAAACAAAACATCTACCTGCAGTAGGGCACCTCTAGCTCAGCACGTCGGGTAGGGCTCTAACTCGCGACGTCCTTGCCTTGATCCTGATCCGCAGACGGTGCAGCAGCCGGAACCTGTGGCTCTGCAAAAACATAGGTAACAACTGGGAGTGAGAACTACTGTAAAAACAAGTAGTCCTCAGTGGGTACCGCCCAAAACAACATCGATCACCCACTAAGTCTAC
>NC_033641.1:678285-693385 GCF_001540865.1 Ananas comosus
AACCTAACCCAGTCTAAACTGAAAAGGATGTCAACCAATCACATCTCGTACTATCACATCACCAACTATCGCCATCTCACACGAAGGACGAAAAGGAAGATAGGAACGAGGGAAGACATCTGAATCACCCACTGGCTACAACAAAACCCGCCATGGGTGACTCCTGATGAACAAAAATGTCATCAAGAGTGCGGGTCAACAATGGATACAAAAACGTCTCGGTGTCCAAGGCCGACGACGTGGCAGACGCCTAGTCCTAGCTCCGTTCCCGCAGCGCTCAATCTCGGGATGGGCTGCACGACTAGATCTCCACGGGATGACGTCCATCTACAAAACAAAGCTCAAATACATGTATCAACTGAATTGAGCGGTCACGCTCATCGAGACATAAAACCTAAACCTGATACATATACTGTGAGACAAAAAAATCGAAAACAAAAGAGATCGTCGAGAGATGATGATAAGCATCATCACAAACTAAATGTCCATGTCGATAGCGAAGCATATGTCCCTTTTAAAGAAACATATGCCGCCTAAACAGCCGCACGGGCCCCATGCATATTGGGCCCCGCACTGTCTAATTCAACCATAGTCTCGAAACGACATCCAGCACCCCTGGATCCTTTGGATTCAAACCGTTTGGAATCCCTTCGTTCTGCACTCTCCGCATTAAAATCACGCTTTCAGTTACTAATAAATAAAATTGAGGAGAATCTCATCTCACTTACTGACTTCCTCAAAGACAAAACCGGACTCTTTAATACAACCGACGTCTGCTGTATTAAAACCTCCTTTTGTCCCTGGCGGAAGATCTGAAAGCAACTAACCCAGCTCTCACAACGTAACATAGACTGGGGCTAAACAAGGAAAGTCGATACATAGCAGCGGCTCCGGCTGGCAGCAACGCCCTCGCACGCGTCAACCGCGTCCTAGCACGATCTAGAGGTCTCTACGGACTCGTCCGTCTCCGCTCACGTGGGGGACAACACCTCGGCTCACACGCTGGACTCCGATCACGTAGGGGTCTAAACTCACGTGTCAACCGACGAGACTGACTCCACTGCTCTGTCGTCCCCCTCGATAACGTCTCCAACACACTCTCCTATCGAGTCGGTGGCTCAAGACATGGCTCCCGTGGTCTCAGCGGTCAAGGTGGGGGCTGATGATCGGGACTGTAAGCATACCCGTCCCCGGGACTGTGAACACACCCGTCCCTGCCCCGTTGCGACTATCGGGCTCTATCCACTCTAACTGGTCCGTGGAGAGCAAGTCCAACTGGCATGAGCGACACCAACGCGAAAGCACAAGCCTGACTCCGGAGTGGCACTCGTGGGCGCTACCCAACCGAGTATGCAGCGTATCTCTGTCGAGCTCAATCAGGCTCCAACTAGCCAAAGTCAAGTAATCTACTCAAACTGGTCTAACAACCAACAGGTAACGTGCCCTCGGCACAATCTGACGCCAAAAAGGCGATACGGGTCCATCGTCAACTCTGACGGCACCCAACAGTCCGAAACGACCTGAACGACCCTGTAAAAATCCACTCGGCGAACCAGCGCGAGTGTAAATACATTCTAAACTACCTGGAGTACTCGTCTCGAAGAAACTGCGACAGTACAATTTTCTAACGGCTCCTAGAGCTAAATCAGGTAGTTAAAACTGGTGACAGGTCCAAATCGCAAGTTTTCTCCTAATTTAATTTTCAAGTCCAACATGTATAATCTATTTACTTGATAAAATATGCTCGAAAATTCAGATTTTACATTCTAAAGCTAATCCATGAATTTGAGCTAAACTTTAATTACCGAAATCAAGATCTATACATGTCGACCAATAAGAACTTAGGAGTAAAGCCGATGTAACCCACCTAAAATGCTAATCCCTGGCAGCGAAGGACTTCCCCCGGTGTAGAGCAACCCGCTGGATCACCCGGAACCCGCCGAGTACAGAGATCGCCTAAGCTCGAGCTCTACGCAACAAAAATCACCACTTCAGTCCAAAAAAATCACAGCAGTGAGGTACAACAGGGATTCGACCAAGCTAACCTTCACCAAATCCAGCAAGTAAGGGCTTCGTGGATTCCTCTCGCAGTCCTGAATCCAACGAGCCAAGTCTCGTCACAATCCGATGCTTCTACGTCGAGAACAAGCCAAAATACAAACAGTCGACGGTGAAATTTTGCGAAAACAGCACTTAAGCTCAAATTTGACGATACTCAAAGTATGCGCAGCAATTCCACGGAGCACTTACCTCGCTAGATCCTCAAGGGTCGGTGCCACGTCGAGGACGACGGAAATCCACGCTCGCTCGAGCTCCTCACAGCACCACGACGACGAAACGTGCGCCCGAACGGCTCCGCGGCACCACGTCGGCGACGAAACTCCACCCGAGCTCCTTCCTTGCCTACAACCGGATAGGAGAGTGAGAGAGATAGAGAATTACAGCAAGAAAGTCTCTCTCTCTCCCTCCCTACACGAAACTATATAGAGGGGAGTGAGGGAGATACAAACGAGGCAAGATAAAAATACTAAAAAGCCCCTCACCTACTCTGGTGTACCGGTACACGGGATCGCGTACCCGTGTACCGGTACACGGGATCGCGTACCGGTACAGGAAGCTAACCCGAGAGCAGTATGCACTCAGCCAGTATAGCGTACCGGTACACCTCGCTGGCTGTACCGGTACAGCCAGCAGGAAAATCTGCCATTTTGCAGATTTCTTCGCTGAAGGCTGCTCTCGCGTCCCACGGAGTCCGTTTTACGTCTATTTGACGCCAACGCGACTCGGGCTTGTCCCGACACTCTCCAGAGCTGTCGACAAGCCTCCACAGTCAAACACCAAGGATCTCACAGTATTTGACTCTTCATTTTTAAACTTTCAATTAATACATTTAATTACATTTAAACGTTTCCATCACCAAACTTTCAATGACAAGTTGTCCTCCACCACTTCACCACATTTGACCCTTCCCATTTCCTTCATAAAACTTTCAATTAATATATTTAATTACTACATCTAACGTTTTTAGTACCAAACTCTTCCTCCACCATATTTTTCATTTTCAATTAGGAGTCGTTTGGTTAGATATAATTATAAATGCAGTGTAATTAGAGATGTATGCAGTTTGAAATACAGCAGTTATAACTACACGAATCTTATTTGGTTGGATGTAGTAGAAAGCGCTGCAAGTATAAATAATTTGTTTGGTTGTATGCAGTTGAGAAATAATTTTTAAAATTTTATTATTTTATATATATGATGGTGAGATTACCTCCAATGTAAAAAAGAAAAATAATTTTTGTTTAAAAAATATTGAGAAAGTAAGCATACCTTTTATTTAAAATTACTCTCTCCAACTGCTGTAGTTGAAACTACGGCAAATTTGGGTGTAGTTTGAATTGCTGCAGTTGGGCCTCCTCCTGCAGCTCCTACTGCAGCAGTTGGAGTTAAATACATCAAACCAAACAGAAAATTTGCATTTACATGCAGTTACAACTGCAATACAATTGCAACTACATGCAACCAAACGGCCCCTTAATTCATCAATTCTTTCTCCCTCATCTTTTCTCATACACCGTTGCCTCCCTCCCTTCCTCCCTCAGTAATATGCGTCCATGTCCCCTCTCCACCGCTGTCGAAGGGATCGTCGCGATTTTCACTATCATCGTCGCTGGAAAAGGTGTTGTCGGTTCCATCATTGCTACCAATAGTAAGAGACCTTTCGTGAATGTGACAAGTGAGGAAAACAAAAGAATATTTGATGCTATCTTATTATTAATTACTCTTATAATTTTTATCCGCTGCGAAGCGCGGACTCCTTCACTAGTAATAAATTAAAACGTGCAATTTAGCCTAAGGACAATATTTTTTAGGGAAAGCCCTCATAGCATTTTTCATTGAGATCCCACACAATTATTGAAAATATTTTTAAGTCCCTTAAAAATATTTGTCTTTACAAGCTATTAATACGTGGACAAACACATATATATAAATACATGGGAAAACATCAATACCACTTCTGTGGTTTCGCACTTTCTCACTTTAGTACTTTGTGGTTTAAAATGTATCAAGTTAGTGTCATGTGGTTTCGTTTTTATCTTTTTTTTAGCTTCTCCGTTAATATTTCGTTAAATTGTATACAAAAAACTTCAGATACCCCACTTAGATTTGTCGAATATTCACTTTAATACCCTTTAGTTTTAACTTGGTCACTGATTTAATCAAAAAAATTAAAAGAATCAATAATAAAAAGATAAAAATTAAATTATATGGCACTAAGTTGATACACTTTAAACTGTGCATATGAGCTAATTAAAGGGGTCTACTGGCATTCATAATTATTAGGGAAAAACGTATAAAGGCCCCTGAACTTTAGCTCATTTGCAAACACGTGCCTAACAGGAGTGGTATTTGAAGTTTTACCTAGATACATTAGTACTTGTGTATATATTAAACTGTGCATATGAGCTAATTAAAGGGATCTACTGGCATTCATAATTATTAGGGAAAAACGTATAAAGGCCCCTGAACTTTAGCTCATTTGCAAACACATGCCTGAACTGCTAAATTTGAAAATCCTGTCTCAATCGAAATTACTTATTATATAATCATTTAGATTTTGCATCGTCCACATTTATTTATAAACTTATTAATTGACAACCTTTTGGAGCTCTCTCCGGATTTGGGGGGCCATATGGGGTCCACTTTTTCTTTTTTTTTTTCCCTCCCTCTCACCCTCTTTCACACACTTTACACATTTTCTTTTATTTTTTTATTTTTTTATTTTTATTTATTTATTTATTTATTTATTTATAATTTATATTTATAAACTTATTAATTGATAGCTTTTTGGAGCTCTCTCTGGCTTTGGGAGGCCATATGGGCCCCTTTTTTTTTTCTCTCTCTCACTCTCTTTCACACACTTTACACATTTTCTTTTTTTATTTTTTTATTTTTATTTATTTATTTATTTATAATTTGTATTTATAAATAAATAAATATACTAATTTGGAATTCAAAATAGACTTTCTCTTATTTTGAGGGGTTTATAAACCATTTCGAGCTTTGTCCGGATTTAGGGGGGCCATGTAGGATCCATTTTTTTTTTTCTCTCACTTTCTCTCACACCCTTTACACATTTTCTTTTTTAATTTTTTCATTTTATTTTATTTATTTATTATTTATAATTTATATTTATAAATAAATAAATATACTAATTTGGAATCCAAAAAAGACCTTTTCTTATTTTGGGGGGTTGTGGAGTCTACATCAACTTTTTAAAAGAATTAATTGCACATTGGGCTTCAATCTTTTCGCTGTTTTTATTTTGATCCCTAATTTCTAAACTTTGCATATTTTTCACTTTAGTTCTCAAACAATTTTTAAGAATTAATTTATATAATAATATAACATTTGGTACTTAAATTTTTTTTACAGTGTAAAGAATATTTATTTTGATTTCGAATGCCTTTTTATTAGTCTTATGTTTTATGCTTCTGATAATTAGCTATTGAGTTCTTCACTAATTTAAAATTTAGGAATCAAATATTTTATCAGTTGTATGTGTAACGATAAAAGTTAATGATGGCATAATGAAAACGTTGCCGCCAAAACAATCTAAGATAGTTCTTTCACTCCACTTATTTTTTTTTTTTAATTCTACCTTGATGATAATAGAAAAATATTTTTTTTCTTTTTTAATACCGTAATGATCTTTTGTTTTATTTTAAATTGATTTATTTATTTTACTTATTAAATTTAAATATTTTTAGAAAAAATATATTTTAATTTTATTCTTTAATTTATTCTTACTTTTTAATTATTCAATACTGAAATAAATAATATTTAAAAATATTAATGTATAATAAAAAAAATAATATTAATAGTTATAATAATTTACTATTATATTGTCTTCCCGCTGTATTGTGTGGGCCCCTTAACTAGTAATCTTATAAAACTTCAAAATACAAAGAAACTTTTTTTTTTTTTTCACTTCCACTTTTGATAATTAAGCAGAAATTCTTTTTTAAAAAAAGGAACCTACCTTGGATTTTTATTACTTTTTTATATTTTAAAACTATAACATTATTTACAAAACATAAAAAAAAACTTTATAATATTANAATACAAAGAAACTTTTTTTTTTTTTTCACTTCCACTTTTGATAATTAAGCAGAAATTCTTTTTTAAAAAAAGGAACCTACCTTGGATTTTTATTACTTTTTTATATTTTAAAACTATAACATTATTTACAAAACATAAAAAAAAACTTTATAATATTATAAACTTCTCTTTCACTATTTCTTATGAGATTTATTTTCAGCTGTTTATTTTGAAATGCTCGTTCACTAGAAAAATAAAGTCGATAGTTCTAATACTATATATCATGTCTGATGGAGTCGATCGTCGAATCGGATATTCTATCGTCGAAAATAATTTAAAAGTACGAAGGTCTCCGTCCATATAGGGTAGGAGCAGTGTTGAATTATTTGATAAAATCAGAAAACCTCTTTATAAATGCCTTTTTTTCACTTTTCTGTTTGAATTTCAAAATCTATATTTTACTCTCTTAAAATTTTAAGTTGATGCATTAATTTCCCTCTGTCAGGTTTTTGTCACTATTCCGACCATTTTGTATAATTTATACAGAAAATACTTTGGAATATGCCCTAAAAAATAACAAAAATATATTAACAAAATTTATTACACAACAAGTATTAATAATTTTGTCACGCCCCGGATTACTCGTTCCCCGGGCGCGCCGACAAATCTGCCGTATACAAAGAAATTTCCTCTGTATACGAAGCAATAGCTATACCTGTAAATCATACAATACTACAAACAGTAGTATAGAGCTGCTAGAAGAACCAGTAATAAAAACAAACCGAGTTCCATATACATACGCCAAATCCAAGATACAACACTACTCGCATTGGCGAGTTAAATATAGATATGTACATGAACTCCAACAAAACAACTACCTACTGTAGGGGTATCTCTAGCTCGGCTCGTCGGGTAGGGCTCTAACTCGCGACGCCCTTGCCTCGATCCTAATCAGCAACAGCAGCAGCCGAAGACGATGGCTCTGCAAAAATGGGGTAACAATAGGGCGTGAGAACTACTGTAAAACAAGTAGTCTTCGGTGGGTGCCGCCCTCAACAACATCGGTCCACCCACTAAGTCTACAGAAGGGAGCAAAGGTAGTAATAAATGTTGGAATAAAAATCTACAGCTACCATTTATTATACCATCATGTTCTATGCTGACCTACTGTAGCAATGTCAAACCTGACCCAATCTCTTTAGGGACCGTAAACATACCCGTCACAGGGACTGTGAACACACCCGTCCCGCCCAGTTGAGACTATCCAGCTACCTCCACACTAATCAGTCCGTGAAGAGCAAGTCTAACTGGCATGCACGACACCAACGCAAAAGCACAGCGCCCGTCTCGGGAGTGGCACTCGTGGGAGCTACCCAACAGCGTATGCAGCATATCTTTGTCGAGCTCAATCAGGCTCCAACTAGCCAAAGTCATGTAAACAAGGTCAAAACAGATCTACAAACCAAACCCACGTGCCCTCAGCACAATTTGGGACCAAAACAAGAATCTGGGTCCACCGCCAACCCGAACGGCACCCAACGACCCGAAACAGCTTAGACTCTGCTGAAAAATAAGCTCGGCACCCCAGCACGAGCGTAAATGCCTTCTAAATTACCCCAGATATCCATCGCACTGATACTGCAACGATACAGTCGAACCACGGCTCCTAGAGCTAAATCTGGTAGTTCAAGTATATGGCTGGTTAAAACGCAGGTTTTCTCCTAAATCAATTTTTCAAGTCCAACATGTATAAATGTTACTTATTTAGTATGCTTAAATTCAGGTTACAACCACAACTAATCACTGAATTTAATCTAATCACATTGAAGATCAAACAACAAGCATACATGTCGACTATACATTTACTCATTTACTTAGGAGTAATCCGATGCAAACCCACCTCTAGTGCAATTTCTTGGCTGCAAGATGGTCTCGGATCACAAGTAACTGTCACGCCCCGGGGCCCCTTTTCAGTTTAAAACAAAGCGGAAAGCGACTGAATTTTTTTTTTTGAAAACCTGACCCCGGAGTATGCCAGATCCGCCACAAACACAGGGAATCCACTGTTCACACGGACAGAGTCTCCCTTGTATTTGCACGGCGTCACACAAGTACAAGAAGTAACCCAGGTACAACCACAACCAAATGAACATACAAATAACCAACAATTATATATTCATACACCATTCACATCACAGGTTCACATTTATGTATTCGATATTCAAACATAAATCCACATCTATCAGTTAAAAAGTTTCCAACCACAGAAACATGTTTTGAAATACTAAGATGCAAAATCCACAGAAAACCTTTCGAAAACTGTTTCCTACACGAAAACCTTTATTCTTTACAAACGCTACCACGAGGGGTAGAAAACCTTTTATTTCAAGAAATCACAATTCCTTTATTACATTCCAAAACCAACTGAAAACTCAGATATTCAATTAATAAAACAAAACTGAACCATGTAGACCGACTAAGCTATAAATATCCACAGAAATAAAAAGGGTAATAGCTAAATCGAAATAACCTGGGTCGGAAGCTCTATCGACCGCTACAAACGTACCTCACGTCTCGTCCCACTACTCAACGCCCGCGATACCTGAAAAATGGTGGGGGAGGTGAGAACATGTAAACATGTCTCCCCTCCCAGTGGGTACCGCAAGCCGAAGAAGGCGAGGAGTACTCACCGGATCAGGAAGAGATAACCAACAATATGGGTAAGTAAAATACAGTAGCAACGATAATGGACGAACGAGATATATATATATGAAAACACAACTACCGCTACTGTAATGTACAACTGCAAGCATACAAGGATATCAAAACTATAGTAGCAAGACAACTGTAAAGAAAGAACTAGAAGTACATATGCAACAACCGCTACTATAGCTATATGCGTCAACCGGACGAGAAGTCCAAAAGTACCCAATCTAAACCGCCGTGTCGGTCTAAGGACCTCAGGCAAAAGCCACTATCTGCTCACACCTGGCATGTAACCCTAGCACAAAGAGAACACCGCTGGGCTCACGGGTCGGATGTACGACCACTTTTCCGGAAAAGAACACCCTCCTGCGGGGGATCAACCCGCTGGTGTACGTGAAATGCACTCGAGCTGTGGCGATCAATGCGGATATGATCAATAGCCAACCGTCGGCAATCAGCCGACAATCACTGCCCCTCTGGGCATACCGACCGTGTAGGTCATCAAGTAACAACGTGAACCGACCGAGATAGGTCAATGTACGGAAAGTAACGAACGACCAAACAGGTCACCGATGCAAACAGGAGAACCGACCAACCAGGTCACAAGTATAGTATATACGAATGCCATCTACTCTACCCCTATACAGGATACTACACATAGAACAACCAGGCAGAGTAAATAAAGATAATATGTAGATACTGCTGGATGTCAACTAGAAGTACGAACGCAAGAACCGACCGATAGGTCACAGGAGTGTATTCGATATAGTTCAGAACTACCGTCAGCACCAGCCGACAATCCTACCCCTCAGGGTACACCGACCTCAAAGGTCATCGAACAACAGAAGTCAAGAAACAGACCAACCCAATACATAATGCAACAACCGACCAACCAGGTCAACGGACATAAGATAAAAGCACCGATCAACTAGGTCACCGAAACGAAGTACGAGAACCGACCAATCAGGTCACCGGAATAAAGTACGAGAACCGACCAATCAGGTCACCGATATCACATATGGATAAACTACTCTACTCCTACACATGATACTAAGCATAGAACATATGAGTAGAGTATAATAGAAACAACGGGGATGCAAGCTCAATATATAATACGAAAATAGCAATAGAAAAACAGGGATAGAAGAATATCACCGAGCGTGCACCACTGTACCGACTTCGGATCGAAGTACCCACCTGTCACTGTCGCGTCGGAACACTGGGTACGCACAAGTCGACCGGACCTACGAAGATCCCACGGGTCAGTAACCAACCCACTCACCTGAAGTACACTGTCTCACAAACCCCACACAGAACCCCGTATCGGTTTCCCAAAACCGATCATCGTAACTCACCGGAAGTCCCGAAAACCACACCGGGACGCCGTCGGGACCCACTAAGTGTCCCGAACTCACCGACTCGTGCCACGAGTCACCTGCTGCCCCAAAACACTCCAATTTGGGTGTTTGGGTAGTAAACACAAGATAACACCCCTACACAATTATCGCCGGATAATTGTGCGAATTCGGGTTCCCGGAAGTGTCTATTTCGACACTGTAACGCACCGTCGCTCACCCATCATCACCGAACCCCCAATGTGATGATGGTGACCCGCCAACAAGGCTCAGCGACTACACAATAGCTCACAAAGCATCGTCGAAATAATTCCGAACCGAACCCGCGTTCCGTCGGCGGATTTCGCCGAAAAAACGCACCGGAAATGCATTTTCGATCTTCGCAAGGGTCTGGGGCCTTGGACAATCAGTCCAGAGGTTGTCCCCAGCCCTGACCTGCCGCCAACAACAGCTACAACAAAGCGAACGGCATACAAGTCCCTAACAACACATGAAATCACATCATTTTATGTGATTTCATGGCTCCGACGAGTCGTACAAGCAAACCGGGGATCAACGAAGGGTGACATCACACCTGCTGCTAGATTTCAGCATGCCAGAGGCCGTGCTCACCTTTCGGAGCACTGCCGGCCGCAACAGCGCGCGCACGAGCGGCACGACGTTCAGCGAACAAGCGCGCACAGCATGAAAATCTACCTAAACCCGCTAACCGGGGCATCCCTAACCCTCACAGAGGTGAGCATCGTGTTCAGCACGAACCCACGATCTCCGTGCTCACCTCCTGGGGTGTAAGGGAGTCGTCGGATCACCGGAAAGGTGGCCGGAAAGCTAAGCTACTGTGCTGGAATCTAAAAACAGCCTTACCGGAGCTAGGCAGGGCTCGGGGTGGCCGGCGGCGGCCGGGAGGCGGGCAACTACGGGCCGGGGATGGGGAAGCGGTCCGAGACGTCCGGGGGAGGTGCTGTGCGGCGGCGGCTTGCAGGGGGCGGCACCTGGTGGCGCCGGCGTGGAGGAGATCCACTCCTGCCACTCCCTTGTGTAAGCTAGCCCGGCGGGGCGGCGGCGCTGGAGGCATGGTCGGTGGCGTGGTACGTGCGGGCGCCGGAGGGCCGACGAGGGAAGGCGATGATCCCCACGTGTGGAGTGCGTGATGAATAGCCGGGGCAGGCGGCAGCTTGAGAGGGAGCATCGCGGCCGACCTACGGCCGTGACGCGTAGGCTTGGGCGGCTGTAGGAGCTTCACGCGGCGGCGAGCGCGTGGGTTCTAAGCGACGCCGGGGGAAACAAGCGTCGTCAGAGAGTCGCGCGACAGGCAAATGAGCGGCCGCAGCCGCTCGAGGGGATGCGGCGCCAGTGGAGGGCAAATAATAGTCGCAGGTCGGCCTGGGTGATAATTGCGGTGGCCGGCAGGGTTGGGCCGGCTTGCCCGGCGCGGTTGCGCAGGCCGATGGCGGCCGGCGGCAGGGTGTGCTCGGCGGCTCCGATGTGGGAAGGCTCGTCTCGGCCGTCCGCAAGAGTTGGCGAGGCGGCCGTAGCTAGCAGGGAGCTTAAGCTGCGTGGGGCCAGATCTGTCATAGATCTGCGCTCAGCCTGCCTAGGCGGACCCTGAGTGGCGCAGTGGGAACGACCGGGACGGCTCGCGGCTTCGCCGGAGGGTTGGGCATGGCCAGGGGAAGGGGAGCCGAGCGCGTTGATGATTGGAGCCAGGTGAGTCCACCGGCGAGGGATGGAGAGGTGGATAGATGGGAGTGAGATGAGAGAAAGATGGGCAGGGGGGCTGCGGTTCAAGTTTTCGCGGCCGGCGGTGGGAGGCACCTGCGGCGCCGCGGGGTGGAGCATGGTTAGGGCCAGTAGCTACTTGAGGTCGGCATAGGGCAAGAAGGTCGAGTAGATCTAAGGGTTGTTCGTGCCATAGAAAACCTAGATGCACATGGTGATACAAGTGCATTTTGCCACCAAATTCCACCGAAACTACAAATTCAAAACCTAGTCCTACACGTAGCACAAGTAAAGCTGCGAAATACCTTCTACCGTGCGATTTCACGCAGGAAACGGTACTTAAAATGTCGCGGACTTTTGCTGAAATTACCGTTTATGCAACACCGACTTCACGTCGCAATCAACGACACGGGCGATCTCCGCAGATCCGTCCTGTCAGATTGCGACAAGGATTGCACAGATGCGTATCGCAAGCACCTCGAGACAACAAAGCTAACACCTTCGATTCTCATCGTCGATCGCCACGGATTCCAACAAATCCAACCTTTTCCCTAATTAGAAGGAAACACACACACAAATACATGATAAAATGTATTTTTTGGGATTTTCTCGAAATCCGTGCATCAAACTCAAAATCCGTCAGCGCCAGTAGTTCCAGAATAGCTGAATCCTTCGAAATGAGCTATTGGACTGATATGAACGGAGTCCGATACGCACCAGAAGCCAACTCTACTCCGTGGCTTCTCCGGAAAACCGGAGTTACTATTCACTTAAGTGAAAACTAATAATCGCGTAACTTCTCCGTTTAAGCTCATTTTCTCCTGAAACTTGACGAGTGCTTATGTAATTAAATTACACACATAAACATCGTCAACAGAGAGTTTAGTTGCACTGTCGAAAATCTCAGTCCTTACATCATCCCCCCCTTAAAAGAAGTTTCGTCCCCGAAACTTGACCACGTATCCACCGTACTCGAACCCTGACATTGCTCCACCAACGCGGTAACACCTTTGGATACTGGTTCATCACAAATCTAGAATTGGACAGATCAACCTCTGAAAAGGGGAGAATAAGACTGTGGTTCCACAAGAACAAGACGAGGGGAACGTACCAAACCAACGTCTGCGGACCATAACACACCTGGATCAACACCATCCTGTAACCTTGGTCCGAAAAGCCTCAACCGACTCGACCACGTCACTAAGTTCACGAGAAAGAATCACGAACCAACACCACCAAACAGGAGTCTAATTACCTAGATCGGAGCAAAATATTCTCGACTAGCCGACAAAATCAACTTGCTCACCACGAGCGGAAACGAAACGTTCTCCTAAAACTCGAGTTGGTAGAAACAGCCTCTGAGACTACAGTCTCCCACTAACCGATCACGCAACTGCCGAAGTCAAGTCCACATCCACGGAAAGCCGCCTTTGACATTCGACAGTCTTAGGTCCCACAACCTCACCTTTCACCTGACCGAAAAGGTCGAAGGCTGACAATACTAATTGAGCTCGACAATTCGCTTGCTCAATTAAAACTGGTTCGACTAAACCAATAAACTCGCCATGCAAGTCCAAAACTTGGTGCACAGGATTGCCAATCGCACTAAACAATACCAACCATCGGTGATGCTCAACACCTGTCTCTACGAGACCCTGTCGCTGTCGTCCTACAAGGGACCCTAGCGATCGGTGTTTCGAGCAACACCAGATAACTGTCTCATTGAGACCCTGGCGCACCTGTCACTAATTAACCGGATGAGCATACAATTCCAAAGTCGCACAATAGGCTGAAATACAATCCTTACACAATATCACCTATAGTGACAATCAAAACCAACAACTAGGCTCAAGTCACTCAACCAAAAATTCTGAACCTCAAGACAACAGACCGAAACTACTAACCAACAAACCTTTTAGCTAATTGGGGGCACAACTAAAAGCTATGAACACCCAGGCTCGAACCAGAGTCAGAACCACCTGCAGTGATGATAAATCAACTGCGCAAACCTGCCAAGAGAATCCAAGGCCCACAACGTGGTCAAAGATGACCGATACCCAATCATCCTCACAAGACTATCTCTCTAGCTTTTCACACAAAACAGCCTAGAGAACACATCGACCCAATCCATAAGTCCCAAATGGGAAGATGGTATTTCGTTCCTCTTTCGACAGTATATTGTCTGCAGCCAATATACTTATCAAAAGAAAAGCGAAATATCCGAAGATCCACTACCAACAACAAGTTGGAAGTACAACGCGATAAAGTATCAAGCTATTTGATACCTTTCTACTGAACCAGAAGCTCACAACCATTACTATCGGAACATCGGTTTAACAAGTCGACATTCGAAATTAGAACGACCCTGGAACATCTCGAATCTAGACCAACTACAACTAACCCACAACACACCAATTTGGGTGTTAGAATAACCGCATACGATGTATGCCTTAACGAAAACATGACACCAAAACTGTGTCAATCCGACTCTAGTAGGAAGAAGGAACGAGGTAAAGGTCAAAAGATCCGAATCGCTGATTCCAATCAGCAATCAAAGAAGATAGGTAGGCATCACAACCCTACCCAAAGGTCTGTGGAAGCAACACTAACAATGCAGTCGCCTAAACGACCGCTACCAAACCCTGGGCTACACCCTAGTAGCCCCACGGAAGTCGCAACTTTAACAGAGCTCAATGCCATCTCCGTAGAGACACTCGCAGTAGCTCTCGTGTCCTAAGTAGGAAGAGTGGCCCGGGCATCGGCAATAGAATAATTGCCTATGCTCGAAAATCTCACCTGGCCCCTCAGGGCCCCCACCTGACAGGAGTGGCACCATCTGGGGGAACGTCGCCCCACCACTTGATGTCCGAAAAAGTATACCGCCACTACACCCGACTTAGACACCAGCTTGTGCGAACCGTAACACGTACAGAAACACCATGCACTTCGAGTTTACCAAACTCGAATGCAACCCAGGACACAAGTCCAAACCCCGCACTCACGTGCCTATACACCGTGGTCTTCCTATTGGTCAACCTAACCAATGGTTCAGTTTCATTTACTTTTCAAAAACAACCTGTGAATGGTGTTGTGGTTGTAACCTCGCTCTGATACCACTTTAATCTGTCACGCCCCGGGGCCCCTTTTCAGTTTAAAACAAAGCGGAAAGCGACTGAATTTTTTTTTTTGAAAACCTGACCCCGGAGTATGCCAGATCC
>NC_033641.1:693485-699522 GCF_001540865.1 Ananas comosus
GGTCCACCGGGTTAGAGTCTAACCCACAAACACAATAACACGACCATTCTCACACAAATCCCAAAATCATAACCCCTCGAAAATCGGTTTCTCAACCGCAACTTCCGAACCAGCCGGAAGTCCCGGAAACCGTACCGGAACTCCACCGTTGCTCACCCGTCGTTTCTGAACCCTCGAGACGACATGGGTGGCCAGCCAACAAGGCTCAGCGACGCAACAATCAACCACGAGGCACTGTCGGATGAATTCCGAGTCAAACACGCGTTCTATCGGCGGATTTCGCCGAAAAACGCTCCGGAAATGACAGTTAGATTTTCGCAAGGGCTTGGGGCCTTGGACGATCAGTCCAGAGGTTATCTTAAGCCTTAACCTGCTGCCAACAGCAGCCACGACGAAGCGAAACGCAAAAGGATCCCTAATGGCCCATGAAATCACATTATTTTATGTGATTTCATGGCTCTAACGGGTCGTACCAGCAAACCAGGGATCTACGGAGGTTGCCATCGCACTTGCTGCAAGGTTTCAGCACGCCTGAGGCCGTGCTCACCTTTCGGAGCACTGCCGGCAGCAACCACGCGCGCACGAGCGATGCGAACCTCAGCGAAACAGTGCGCACACTGTGGGAAACAACCTTTTCTTACTAACCAGGGCGTCATTGATCTAAATGGAGGTGAGCGTCGTGTTAAGCACGAGCCCACGATCACCGTGCTCACCTCCCGAGGTGCCAGGGAGTCATTGGATCACCGGAAAGGTGGCCGTAACGCAAAACAGCAGTGCTGGAACCAAAATAAACTACTCACCGGAGCTGTGGGAGCTAGGGATGGTCGCCGGCGATCGGACGGCGGGCACTCCGGCCGGTGATGGGAGCAGCAGGTCGGGGAGGTCCGGGGGAGGTGCTGGACGGCGGCGGGCAGCAGCCGGTGGCGCGGCGGCGGAGATCGGGCCCGCACACTTCCTCTCGGGCTGGAGCTTGCCGGCGGCGAGGCGGCGACCGGGGGAGGTCGGGGCGGCGATGATCCGGTGCCTGAGACCAAGGGGGAGGTGGTGCTCACCTCAGAGGGCAACGGCAGCGCTCGGGAGTGGCGCGGCTCCAAGGTCGGCCCGCACAGGACCCGAGCGGCGGCGGGAGACCTTGGCGGCGGCCGGCGGGGCGCGGGGACGGCCGGGGACGCGCGCGCCGGGTTGCTGGAGGTCGCCGGGGTCGACAGGGGGGCTTGGCCGCAGGGGAAGTGCGGTCCCAAAGCCCGCAACCTGAGCTCGGCCTGGCTCGGGTCTGGGCAGACCCGGCTGGCTGCAGCCTCTTCCGGCGGCTCCGGCGACGCTCGGGGGTGGCCGGGGCCGGCGGGGGAGGGCGCCGGAGGAAGATCTCGACCAGGGGAAGGTGGTGCTCTGGCTAACAGGCCTCTCCAAGGACCAAGCTTAAGCCGGTGGTGAGGTGGTCCAAGAGAGGAGGAATGTTGGCTGCAGGCTGTTTCCGGCGGCCGGGGCTGCTCGGCGGCGGCCGGAACGCGAGCACGGGCAGGGCAGGGAGGTGCTGGGATGGCAGGGGCGGCTGGGGTTAGCTGGGGGGTTCTAGGGTTAGGGTTAGCTCAAGAAACCCTAGGACAACCTATATATAGGTGCAGAAAACTCGCGGAAAACCCCCTCGAAAGGAATCTAATTAATCCCAGCTCTCAACCAGCAGTCGCATAACGCACGATAGTCCCTCTAAGTTCGAAAACTCGCAATTCGACGCATAAAATATAGGGCCTTTTCGCGAATAATCCGATTACTCAAATCAGCCCCTTCGCGGACTTTTCGCGATTCCCGAAGATCCGTCCGTCGGATTTCCGATCGGATCGCACCAGCGCGATCAGCACGACAGAGGCATCGAATCTAGCATCTCGTTTCGCCCGAAAAGATTCCCGATTTGCGACAAAACCATCCCTCCTAGGTTCCACCAAAAACCACATATAGACAACTATATGCAAAAACCATTAAACCCCTTTTTCTCGAAATCCGTGCATCCAAATCCAATTCCGTCAGTGCCATTGGGTCCAGGATAGTCGAGCGGTTGAAAACGAGCTATTGGAAGGCTATATTCGGAGTCCGATACGCGTCGAAAGTCCACTTTACTCCGCGGCCTCTCCGGAAAACCGGAGTTACTATTCACTTAAGTCAGACTTCCGGGTCGCGTAACTTCTCCGTTTTAACTCGTTTTCTCCTGAAATTTGACGAGTACACTTATAATTATATTACACACAAGAACATCATCAAACAAAAGGGTTTAATCAATAAATCAAAAATCTCAGTTATTACATCATCCCCTCCTTACAAGAAGTTTCGTCCTCGAAACTTAAATCAAGACTCCCCCGCAAACAACTGTGGATAACGCTCCCGCATAGACGATTCAAGCTCCCAAGTAGCCTCGCGCTCCTCGTGGTTCTCCCACTGGACCTTGACATACGGAATGCTCCTATTCCGCAACTGCTTCACCTCACGTGCCAAGATCTGCAACGGAGCCTCATCATAGCTCAGATCCTCCCGTAGCTGAATGGATGTCGGACTGATGATGTGGGACGGATCCGGGATGTACTTCCGAAGCATGGACACGTGAAAAACGTTGTGCACTCGGGCGAGACTCGGAGGAAGAGCCAATCTGTAAGCCACCGGACCAACGCGCTCTAGGATCTCAAACGGTCCCACGAACCGCGGACTAAGCTTGTTCCGCAAACCGAACCGTTTGATTCCCCTGGAAGGCGACACCTTGAGCAGCACATGCTCACCGACCTGAAACTCCAGGTCACGCCTCCGCTGGTCCGCGTAGCTCCGCTGTCTACTCTGTGCAGTCTGAAGCCGCTCTCTCGCAATGCGGATCTTTGCCTCCGCGTCCTCTACTAAGTCTGGCCCTACCAACCGGCGTTCTCCGACATCGTCCCAACAGATAGGAGAACGACATCGACGCCCATACAACGCCTCGTACGGTGCCATCCCGATGCTCGCCTGAAAGCTGTTATTATAGGCGAACTCCACCAACGGTAAATACCGAAACCATCCATCACCGTAATCCAGGACGCATGCGCGAAGCATGTCCTCAAGAGTCTGGATGACTCGCTCTGACTGACCGTCACTCTGAGGATGGAAAGCCGTACTGAAGTTCAGCTTCGTACCCATAGCCTGCTGCAAGCTCCTCCAGAAGTGGGAAACGAAGCGAGTGTCCCGATCAGACACAATCGACATTGGCACGCCATGAAGTCGGACGATCTCATCGATATATAACTGCGCCAGTCGATCACGGGACCACGCCGTATGCATCGGCAGGAAATGGGCCGATTTCGTAAGCCGATCCACTATAACCCAGATCGCATCATGACCTCGCTGTGATCGAGGTAATCCGGTGACGAAATCCATAGTGATATGCTCCCACTTCCACACAAGAATCGAAAGTGGTTGCAGCTTTCCTGCCGGTCGCTGGTGCTNGTGGTTGTAAACTGGCTCTGATACCACTTTAATCTAACGACCCAGCCCACTAGCAACAATAACTCGTTGGGCCCAACCACTGGCCCAAAATGCTTAAGCCCAGTTATTATTACTAGTGTCTAAGTCTCTTATAAACCCAATGACAACCCCATTCCCATCCGATGTGGGATTATTGGGGTGTCACATGTTGGCATAAGAAAACTCGCTATCTAGAAATTCAATCTATTATCTTATTCCAGTCAAAATTCAAAAATTTTATTTGACTGCAATTAGACCTGGCAAACGGGCGGGTTGGGTAATCCGCGGGTGGGTTATTGTACCCGCGGGTTACTTGGGCATGAATAAAATTTACCCGCAAATTTTTCGGTAGTCAATATCTTTACCTATATTCGTCCGGGTGGGTATGCGGGTTACCTGCAAATTTTTTTTTTTTTAAATGCAAAACACATATATATAAGTTTTAAAACCGTAATATAACTCATTGTTTAAAATACCATAACATATAATAAAAATATTTAAAGTCTTAAAGCAAAAATATTTCATAATATAAAAAACATGCAATAAGAAATTAGAATTAGAAATTTTAGAATGAGTAAAGAAAAAATTTATATTAATTAAGAAAATATATTTTATAACTAAAAAATATATGTGCGGGTACCCGTGGGTACCCACAGGTTACCCAAAATGCCCACTGCTTAATGGGTACCCACCTGTTTTACTCGTAATTTTTTGGGTTGAAAAAGTTGGTACCCATACCCGCAAATTTGATGCTGTGGGTTTAAAATTCTTTATTATCTATAGGATGCTGTGGCTACTCCTGAGCATAATAAAAAATACAAATAACCTTATTTGACATTGAATCACTATTTAAAAAATAAATTGGCATATGAATTTTCGGATTAACTTTAAATCAATATCATCTTATAAAAATACCATAAATGATTTTATACTATGACTAGGACTAGGATGTTGTGGCTACTTCTAAACATAATTAATCTCACATTAATCTTTATATGATATTAAATGATCGAAAATTACACGTTATTCCAAAATGCAGCAAAAAATTATAAAATTTCAAAGCAATTTTCTCAACAACTTTATGTGACTCAAGATTTATAAACTGTATGAAGTTTATATATTCAACTCCAAATTATTCATGATCACTTTACGTGTGTTTAGAATAATAATGTAAAAATTATCCCGTAAAAATTAATCTAAATGCACTATTTTAAAATTATAAATAAAAAAACGAGTAGAACAAAAATCATATACAACTAAACTAGGCGTTATATAATTTCAATATAGACTTCTTCAAAAACGAGTCACAGAAGAAAATTATAAACCCAAAATCTATATATATATATATATATAATTTATTTTCTTGTATTAAAATAAATAAATAAATAATCCCTTTTTCTTTTGTGTGTTGGCCGCACCAAGGCTGCCTCATAGGGCCCTAACGGGTCGTACGGCAGCCATTATTTATTATTATATTTTTAATTGCCACCTAAGCAGCCTCCGTTGGTACGGCCGTAATGGGGCGCTTTATGCCCTTTTTTTTATTTTTTTATTTCTTGCTCGCTCAATACAGCCGAGCCGGTGATGCCGTTCTTCCGAACGCCGATCTCGATTGAGGCTGGCCGATGTTACCGTTAACGAAAACCATCAATAAATTTATTCATTTATAAGAAATTATGATCGTATTTTTTGTCATGATTTCAATATCTATAGCCGATTTGTAGGCGGCGATTTTTGCTCGTGGTTCGTCCTCGTTGGCCGGGACGTTTCGAGTCTAATTTTTTTATCTCCGGAGATTGAGCCATCACAGACAATTGAATTAGAGTTAGACCGAGACTCCCGTATGTTATATATTTATATATAACTTAATGTAAGGATATTAAATCACGTCCGTCCATCAAAAACGTGTACGATACATCCTAATCATAAGATCTACCATATATCTTTATAAATCGATTTAGATATTTATGAATCGAATTGAATATATCACGTGGGCCAAATCCAACATGAAATGCTCACACACACACTCTCTCTCTCTCTCTCTCTCTCATCCCCTTACACTATAAATAGAGAGACCATTCTTCACCTTCCTCTCAAGCCTCAAGTATCCAAAGCCCCAACTCCACACCACCTCCGGCCGCGCCGTGTGTGCTTTTGTGAGGTTGGCAAGCCTCCTCGCGGTCCGTTCTCGGCGCTCGGAGGAGGCGAAGAGTGTTAGGGTTTTGTAGAGAGAGAGAAAGAGAGAGAGGGGTTTCTAGAGAGATATAGAGAGATGGCTCATTTGCCTTTAAACCACCCTTTGGTCCTCATCTTTGGCATCCTAGGTAAATATATGTACACACACACACACACACACACACACACACACACACACACACATATATATCAAAATAATTAACACCCCTTATTTTCCATATAGTTCAATAAGCTAAGGCTTATTTTTCTTTTTTACTTGGTTTTCTTTTTTATTAATTGTTTCTTCCAAGGAAGAGGGAGTAGTTAATTACTAGCAATTATAATAATGTACTGTTGTGTTCTTGTTCTTTCCTTTTATTTTTTT